>NW_016199378.1:0-2632 GCF_001687245.7 Rhagoletis zephyria | reverse complement strand
GGTTCAGTCTTGATTGAAACTGTGTTTTTCTGAAAACTGTGATTTTTGTTTGAGTTTTAAACAAAAGATCAGTGCAATATTCAGGAATCAAGTACAATTTTTTTCTATATTTTCTATTTGCCACGTTTATCAGTATCGGTAAAAACCGAATCGTGCAGATTTTAACAGTTTGCACTGTCTGACCTTTCCCTTGACTGTGCCACAAATGCCTTTCTTTCAACTTCGGTTCTAGACTTCAACAACTGCCAATACAAAAATCCCCTTACAAGCAGCAGCACTTGACCGAGCGCCAACGACCTGCTCCTACAGGCTACTAATCTCCTCTGCCCGAGCTAATCTGGCCTCAGTCTCTTGCATTGAATCACCTTCTCTTGTTGTAGCACTGGTCCCAGTCGTTATGGATTGCCAATAATCCGTCATCAATCTCCGCACTTGCTGCTGCTGCTGCATTATATGCTAATCATTATCCTGGCAAGTTCACTTACACTTTCAACCGCATTTTCGTGTAAAAGCTGCTGTTGTTTGCCAATTAAAGACCGCGTTGTGTTCTCTTGTGCTGTGTTGTGTTGGCCAATCTGCTCTGTTCTGTTCCAATCGCTGACACTGATTCGCTGGCGACTGAGCGAAATGCACTGCACTTGCCGGCACTTTCATTTTGGCTGTTCTAATCTGCAAACCTTTTCTTTCTGACAGACTCTGTCTGTCTGCTAATTGACATACTCACACTTACTCTTTTCATTGTATGCATAATCTTGAGGGCCAATTATGATCACCACCAACACCACAAGGGCAAAAATGTGCAAAAATGCTCCGATTCAATGAGTCAGTCAGAAAGTGCTCATAAGCTAATGGAGTTTCGGAGTTTTGGAACGGTCTGAGGCCGATGAACTTCTGCTGCAGTTGCAGAACTGGGCAGAAATGACCACTTTTGATCATCATCACCCACCACTTCTTTTACAACTGCTCAACGAGCACTTCTTTTAACTGTTTTAAATTTCATTTGCCTTCTTTTTTCAGCTGACCACCACTGGCTATAAAAGGCAATGAACGCTGTTTTCGTCTGAGACTTAAAAACAATGACCAGCGGTAGCACTTCTTTTCCCTTTCGTCTGTAGGCATCAAATCTTCTCTACAACTCCTACTCTCTCTCTCTCCCCAACTGTCCAACAACTGTTTGTTTACCTTCTATTTACCGTTCTCCTAATGAATGGAAATGAAGTGAGTGTGTGTGTGTGTGTCGTAATGGCTCATTCAATAATGGATAATATTATAAAGTGAAGGCAAGGTAGAGGTAAGGTAATTATTATAGCAAACGTGACCAATGGACACACGCACTCGCTTACGGTCCTGTTGTTGAATCCTCCTCGCTCTCTCTCTCTCTCTCTCTCTCTCTCTCTCTCTCTCTCTCTCTCTCTCTCAGCTGACGATTCATCATCATAAAAATAGTCGTTTTGGTCGTCCACCACCGGACAGACACTTCTTTTTCTTTCTTTCTCCTTTCTTTCTTCCTTTTCTTTCCTTTCTTTCTTTCTCCTTCTCTCAGCACGGCTAATTATTACCGGTGGTCGTTAAAGTCAGTGTCTGCCTGTGTGTCTGTCTTTTAATTGACTATACGGTGGTTCCTTTTAATTTCTAGCCAGCAGAAACAACGGTGAAAAATTAGGAGACATTTATAGAAAATTGGGGGGAGAGAGAGAGTCTGTGTTTGGGGTTGACCAAAATTGGGAGTGCAAGAAGTCTCCTGTTTTTCTGAAAGAAAATATGAGATTTATTTCTATTCTATTTTTTTCTAGCAGAATTCTCATTAATTGATTGATCAGTGCATGAGAAAGTGCTTGCAAAAGTGATAATTAAAGTAAAAGTGCTGGGAGAAACAGAAACAAAAACAAAAACAGTGAACAAGATCAAAATAAGATTTTTGCAATCGTTCAGATTTCTTCGAGTCATCATTAGATGATGATCTATATTTAATGTGGGAACTAAAGAAAGTGGTGGTGGTGGCGGCGGAGATATCTGATAGCCGAAGGTATCAGATATCTCCGAAGGTATCAGATACATTACACCACTGAAAACACCTTCTGCCCTAATGACTTCTTTTTCTTCTTTCTTTCACTTGCCGCTTCATTAGAAGGAAGGTTGACTTTCTTCTCATAAAGCGATTGATTCTAATTGCTTGCAAGTTTTTCTTACTGTTTTTTGCCGGTAGCTTCTAAATAGCAACTTTTACTTACTTTGAGAAGTTGGAAGAGCTTCAATAACAATAATTTCTAACAGGATCACCACTGATTTATCCTTTGATCATCATCCTTTTGATGGTGGTGAGAACTTTTTGCTGTTATTTTTTGTTGCTTTTGTTGTTACCTGCTAGTGCTAAAACGCTCATTTTCACAGGCTGAAAAACATTGAAAATCAGTGCACAAAAGGAGAGAGGCAGCTTATTCAATTTCATTATTATTTAGCAGATACAGTTTGCACTCTCACCTTTAGACTTCTGTCACCTTCTTCTTTCATGTTTGATTTATGTTCCTCCTTGTCTGTCTTTTGTTCAGTGTGCTAATTTGCAAGCATTTAGTGTAAAGAGATGGGGAGGGCTCATTATCATTAAATGGTTTTTGGGTGAAAAATACCTTTC
>NW_016199377.1:0-2632 GCF_001687245.7 Rhagoletis zephyria | reverse complement strand
ACACAGCAGGCAACCTTTGTTAGAAAAAATCTGCTACAGTCGTTCGTAGCCGTTGTGCAACATTAAGTGCAGTCAGCAGTTTGTGGAGCAACTGTGCAATGTGTGCATGTACTGAGTGCATCTGTCTTGCATATATTACGGCGTGTTGGCACAAGAAATGCTGAAGCCAAGTGAAAATGGTGTGAAAATTGTGGGAAATATCCAACTAAAGATGATATGTGACGGCTGTGGAGAAAATCTCGATGCATCTAAAAATGTTTAAAGCAAACTTTTTTGTTGTGTGTATGTATTTGAATTGTTGTTCTTGATATTGCAGAGCGTAATTTGTATTTGGTTGAGAGAACTTGGTTGTTTGTTTTTAGTTTAGAGAGTGTGAAAGCTTTATGTCGTTGGATATATACATAAAATAGCAGGCTTAGGCCAGATAAGTTTAAATGTATCTATCTGTTTGCTGATACATTAAATTACACCGTGCGACAAAAACCAAAAATTTGTAAAACACACTAAAAAATCAATATATTTACAAAACTAAGGACCAAATACAGGATAACTGCGTTTTTAATTTTCTTTCTGACGTAAGGATTTCTTTTTTAAATTAAAAAAAAAATTCTGTGGAATAGAACAAAACTTAATTTTTGGGTGCTCCAGGACGAATAGATATTGAAAATATCCTTTCAAAACTTTACCCTTGAATATCCTTGGAGATTTCCAATATTTATTTTTGAAAAAAAATATATGTCAAGGACTAATATGTAAACTATCACATCCTAACCGATTTTTAAGGATTTGGTATCGTTGAAAAGGCGACTGCACCCCCTTTCCTGTGGTGTGCATATTTCGTGTATACAAATTTGAGACACAAAACACTTGAAAACAAAAAATACCTTTTTTTTTATAAAGAAAAATATTTTAAACAAAAAAATTACTAACCGGTTTTTATAAAATTGGTATCGTTGTAAAGGTCACCAGAAAACTTAAACTCAAAAATTTCGTTTTATATACACAAAAAAAAAAATATAATTAAAAACATTTTTTCCCTCTATATAAACTCCAGCCCCCTAGAAGAAAGTCTGGCTACGCCCTTGTATACAAAAAAATTAAAGTATTTAAACCGTAAACGGTCAGTTTGCATACATGGTTCCATAACAATGATTCCAGTATCTTCATTTATGTATCCTAGTATCGCCCAGTTGTCGAAATTCAACATCTTTTTTTATACACTTTTGAATTTTACCTGTCACCAATACTAACTCCTTTATGCGAATTACTATTTTGAAGTCCACCAGCATAATTTGTAGCGAATTTATAGGAAAACTTAAATTATAATTATGAATGTTAATACCTTATTGATTAATGCTAATTCTACCAGGTCTCCTCAAAATTTATTCAGTAGCTTTTGAAATTAGACCAAACAAGTAAGAAAGTCTAAGTTCGGGCAGAGCCGAACATTAAATACCCGGCGCACGTATTAAATATATGCTTTTCACCTTACCGAAAGCTACGGCTACATGGTAAGCCGGGGCGTATCAATTTTGAGTAAATTAGAGTCCTTAAATTTCGATTTTGAAGTTTCAAGCAGTTCTGAAATTTACCGTTATATGAGAAGCGGCCGTTATTTTAGTCCGATTTCAATAATTTTCAACGGTTTGCTTATATGTGGCAAGCACAATAACCACACCGAGTTTGGTACAAATTGGTAGAACGGTTACCGATATACTTATATGTGATCATAAGTGGGCGGTGCCACGCCCATTTTCCAAAATTTTACCATAAACGTATTTCTTGGTAAAGAATTGTTGCAAGCATCAATTTTGAATAAATTAGCTTCAATATTTACTGATTTATCGAAGATTTTGTATTTCTCTAAATTACCGTTATATGGGATGTGGGCGTGGTTATTGTCCGATTTTAAAAAGTTTCGGCGGTTTTTTATGCTGTACCAAGGCCAACAACTGTGCCAAGTTTGGAAGAAATTGGTGCAGCGGTTACCAAGATATACACATGTAACCATAAGTGGGCGTGGCTACGCCCATTTTCCAAAAATTTATAATATTCTTATTTTTCGTCTAAAAATTATTGTAAATATCAATTTTGAGTGAATTATCTTCAGTAGTTACTAAAATATCGCAGTTTTCGTATTTCTGGAAATTACCGTTATATGGGAAGTGGGCGTGGTTAAAGTCCGATTTCGCCCATTTTCAATACCAACCTACCTTGGATTAAGGGAAACCTACATACCAAATTTCGTTGAGATATCTCAATTTTTGCTCGAGTTATCGTGTACACGGACAGACGGACAGACGGACAGACGGACAGACGGACGGACAGACAGACATGGCTTAATCGATTTCTTTTTTCATCCTGATCATTTATGTATACATTTGTCTATATCTATCTCGATTCGTTTTGGCTGTTACAAACAACCGTTATGTGAACAAAATTAATATACCCTTGTGCACAAGTGCGCTCGGGTATAAAAAGGAACCTCGATTTTCATTTATCAAAAATATCCATATGTATTGGTATGTATAGATGAGATGTTCATCACTGACTTATATGTCAAGTATATAACAATTCAGACTGTAAATAAGTTTTTCGATTATATTCGTCAGAGAGCCTCTTGGAGGTTAAA
>NW_016199376.1:0-2632 GCF_001687245.7 Rhagoletis zephyria | reverse complement strand
CAACTAATACCCAAAATCGATACTACTAAATTCAAAGTCCGAATTCGATTGGAGTCCGCTAAGCCGTCTTCATAGGGTAATCTGAACTTTGACCACTGTGCGACTCGCCTTAACCGACTGTAATCGGGACCAAAATTTTTATACCGTTAATTTCTTCATGATCTAATAATCGGATCTAAACCAAATTAGGATGGGACCACCCCTGAGGTAACACCTTTCCTTTAAAAAATAATTATCGAAATCGGTTATCTGGTAACATATGTACATACAAAAATATATTCCGTCGAATAGATAAACTTTTTTTGAAGTCGGTTAAAAATAATGAAAAACTTACGATTTTGGTGTAAAGGCGAAGTCGCATTTTAAAATTTGCATGCATGTAAGGTAACTAACAAATTTGTATTTTAACTCTTAAATAAGTTCATAATAGACTTTATGCAATATAAATTCCTCTGTAGGGCTCGGTACAACTAAATTGTTGCAACAACAAGTAATTTTTATGCAAAAAACTCCATCGAATTCAATTCGCATACAAAAATTTAGAAGTACCGTTAATTTCTTCATGATGCAATGATCGGATCTAAACCACTATGCGATAACATACATAAAAAAGTATTCCAATGAATTGATAACCTCCTCCTTTTTTGAAGTCAATTAAAAAGATACAAATTAATGAGATAAATTATTATAAACTTTTAATAGCTAACTTTTAACATTTCGAATAAAATTTACATTAAAAAAAATCTCAACCCCCCCTTAAATTAAGCTCTGCATACGCCCATGCATATAGAGGCTCCTTATAAGGGCCATTTCCGGGACTTGTTCACGACTATTTAGGGTCTATTTCTGGACAAGTTCACAATTTTTCGACCGTTTAGTTGACGGCTATTTCAGAACCATTTCACGGCTAGTTTGGGATCTTTTCTGACCCGTTCAAGACTGTTTCCGGACCATTTCCGAGCGGTTTCAAGAATATTTCGGGCCTGGTTAGGAACCATTTGAGACTAGTTGAGGATTATTTCGGAGCCACTTCGGCTCCATATCGAGCCCCGCGCCTTTTTTCTCTTAAACAACTGACCCACATTCACAATTGTCCTTATTTCCAACTGGTTTATTTTTGAGACTGTCAATTTTATTCCGGTGTCTGAATGTATTAATAATGCATACGTATATCTCATTATAATAATAAACGGGGAAAGGTATGAAGAAAAGTAGCAGCTGTTGACGCCGTGGACGGATTGGTACTAAAATTGTTGACGCTAGCGTCGTTAGGCAAAGTTGAACAGTTTGAGCGTCAAACATTCAAGTGGAAAATATATAAATACGTAAAGATTTGGCGTTCCAAGTGGCTTTTCAATCCAATGTAAACGATTATTTTTAATACGAATTGAAAAAAAGTATCGATTAAACTGATTAAAAACTTTTCGTTCACGTTAATGAAAACATATTTATTGACATCGCTAGCAATATTGATGGCACGAAAATAAAGTGAAATGTGCATTGCGATACCACGACTTGAAGTTTAACTATTCTTACTGAACCATTCAGACACTCAGCCGCAGCCACCCGGAGGAATCGGCTTTAACCCGGCCTCCCTTGCAAGTTGATCGGCCAAAAAGTTGGCTGTATAACCCAGTGACTGGGAACCCAAATGAGTTTAAAACTTTTCTATTTGGCCACCGCCAGCAGAGATAGTCGAAAATCTTGCACAACTTTTGAGTGACGGAGAGTACAAGTCTAATTGCAGCTTGGCTTTTAAAATATCTGTACCAATTGTATAAATCAGGACTGGATCAACATCAGCGCTTCTTGAGCAATGCTATAAAATGTTTTGTCCTCACGTATTTGCTTGTTCTCTATGGTGAAGGGCATTACTGCATGAGTCATGCAATATAGAACAACAATATTGGTTCAAAATGAAAGATGAAACTCTGTAGAATTGAACAAAATAAAATGTTTTAGTGAACAAGAAAGAAAAGGTGTTTAAAATGTCCTTTGTCGGAGAGAAAAACTTTTTCCCCACTTCTTCTGGAATCTCAAAAACATATTTTTTGGTATGTAAATCATTTGTAATAGCTGTTTTCTTTTATCTAAATTTTTGAACTATCACTTGGATTACCATCTGCCACCAACAGAACTACGTTGCCTGCTTCTCAGGGTCGAAACTGAATTGGTATCTTTTTGTTAAAGTCAAAAACCGGCGTAATGTAATCAGTGAGGGATTTTAAGTAGCCTTTGATTCCATTAAGCTGACCTCTTGTGACATAACTCAGTATTGCTGCATCCCTACAACTGTTTGGTTTCCACGATTTTCGTTGATGCTGCGGTTGCTGGATCATAATAAATGCTCCCGATATACCGCTGCTCTCCAGACAAAACATTACGGGCCCTTTTATCTATTTGTTCAACATTGTGCTTTAAAAGCATTTTCAGTTTAATTCAGTCGTACCAAGCTGTTGTATCCTCCAAGTCGCCTAAAAACCAATAGGTCTATAATTTTTATTCTGCTGTTTATTTCCTTACTAATTGTGCCTACTTTATACCTGCATAATGTGTGACTAATTAATCGAATTTATTTAATTACCTATTAACTACCAGAAACCACAGGAACTGTCCCAATAGGAAAATGATA
>NW_016199375.1:1500-2633 GCF_001687245.7 Rhagoletis zephyria | reverse complement strand
CGCTCAGGTGGAGGAGGACGGTGCTGCCCGGCGCCCAGTTGCTGTAGACCGCCTCCATGGCCCACTCCGGGTACAGCGCCGTCTGGCTGAGGTTCCACCGGCACTGGCCGCCGATGTACGGCCTTCGGCCGGCGTTGTCCAGCGACAGCACCACCTGGTGGCGCCCGGTGCCCGGCTCATCGGCGATGGCGGTGACGTTCACCAGCCCGAACTCTCCGTACGACGGGACGCAGCTGTACTCGGTGGTGTTGGGGGTGGCGGTGATGTTGGTGATGGTGAATTCTGAAAAAAGCGGAAATTTTTTAGTTGAAAAAATGGTTAGCTTTTTAAATTTACCGCCATAAACTGCAGAAAAGGAAGCAAAAAGAAGGCACAAACTGGTCAGCTGGCACGCAAATGTTTTTGCCATTTTGGAGAGCAAATCTCAACTGAAGTAATCGATCGCCGCAGCTTAAAACACACACACTGTCCGCATCAAGCGAGTTTGTGAGCCTACACCTTAAGAATGTTTTAGTTGATCGCATCTGCAGCTGTTGTGAAGTCGGAGAAAGTTCACAGTTCAAGTGCTAGTGCAATTGCAGTGCCCCTTAAAGATGACTTCAAACGGGAAACCAGTTTAGAGCTGACAGTGAACACACCTTAAATTCCATCAACACATATTTTAACTTTTCTTTTTATGCAAACTCAGTTAAATCCTATTTTTTTAGTTTTTCTTCTGTTCAGAGAGCGCACTTAGCAGATTTCATTGACGAAGAAATGAGAGAATTTGTTTAAAAGCTAAAAATTACAAAAAAAGTTTATTGTATGAAGAAAACTGGAGATTAGGTTGTGTTTTCTTGTAACAAAATCAATTTTATTAAAATTTTGCTGGTAAAAAGTATTTCGTTTACTAAAAAATAAAAACGATTTTTTTAAATTTTTATCAATTTTTTTCTTGAGATGGAGGGATAGCCTTAATTTGAGGAACTTGAAAGTGTACATTAGGTGGACTAAAATAGGGAGATTCGTAGAGCACTGCCGCAGTGCTGGTCTTAATAATCGTGTCCTTAGCGCTAAAAGAGTCAGCCACAAAGCTGCTCAGTCCTACCACCGCCTGCCCACAACTGTCGTACACGTACAACAGGTCGGCCATG
>NW_016199375.1:679-1367 GCF_001687245.7 Rhagoletis zephyria | reverse complement strand
GGCCTACTTTTAGAAGTACCGCCTTGCTGCAGTTTTTGCTGACGATCCAGTAGCGAAGAGTGATTTGTTCGGTTTTTAGGAGGGAGTGGAAAGAAATGGAAAATTTAGTTTTTTCTGCAGTTTGCAGGTACATTCTCTGACTGTTCGACCTCGGCAAAAGGGCCCCACCATCAAGGGAAACCTTTCCGTGACGGGTAACATTTTCCGGCAGTGCAGTGAAGTTGAGCAGAATCAGGTGATCATTTTGCAGTTTCTTTGGAACGGCCAACTCTAGCGTGCCGTTCAGCACCTCAGGTCGATTGAGGTTGTCGATGGGGAAAGTCAGCTGACCGACCGCCGTNTCCTTGCTTCCATTGCCTGCTCGCTGAGAAAGCTCCACCGGGCAGTTCCAGTAGTAGACGGCGGTGAAAGCCCGTCTTTGGAAACAGTTTACCGGGTCTCGCGGAAAGGCCGACAGAACCATGGTCACCTCCACGTACCGGTACCCGGTCAGGTGGATCAGTCCCGGGCGAGCCAGCAGGGAACCCGGCGGCCCATTGCTGGAGTCGTAGAGCAGCGTCTCCTCGAGCACCGTCTGATCGAGGCCCTCATAGCCGTAGTTGGGGCTAGTGGTGCTGTCGCCAAGCACAAAGCCCTTCACGGTGACCTGGTCGTGGGCGTCGAGGACCACTGTCTGCAGGTGGAGCCA
>NW_016199375.1:0-617 GCF_001687245.7 Rhagoletis zephyria | reverse complement strand
CTGCAGGTGGAGCCAGTGCGGCTTGGTGGCGTTAGTATCCTGCGTGATGTTCCGCCGGCAGAGGACGATGAGGCCTGTGTGACCACCGGGCGGGTAGTTGTTGGTGAAGGAGAACACAAAGTGGCCAGAGTCGGCGCCGCCCTCGGTGCTCCGCTCCATGACATGCTGTTGAAAGGCGTCGCATTCAGGGCCCCAGGATTCTAGAACGAGAAACGCTTTCTATAGTAGGACATTTTAGACACTTTGTAGACGTGTTTATACCAACACAGGCGATAAAAGACAAAGTAAAGAGGACGCACAAATGAGTCAGTAGATGAATAAGTGGTGACGCCATTTTTAGACTGGGCAACTTTGAATTTCAACTAAACGAATTTTCAGTGCATCACACAAACGTAACTTTTTTTGCCTTTTGCTGCGACTGTTTTTGTGTGGGCGGACACAGTTCACAGTTTTGAATAATGTGCTCTTTTTTAAAACAAAAATAAATTTTGTTTTTAAAAGAAACCAGTTTGTGGCGGGAGGACACACCTTAAACCTTCCACCAGCACTTACATTTTTACTTTTCTTCACTTAAAAAATCTTTAACCTCAGTTTTGTAAAACAGAAAAAACACTGAT
>NW_016199374.1:0-2633 GCF_001687245.7 Rhagoletis zephyria | reverse complement strand
TGGACCAAATAACCCAAAATCATTGTACAAATAACAGAACCATACCCAACAAAAGACCGCTTGCTTGTTCAAACTTCGAATCAAAGAACAAAATGCTTTAAATAAACAAAAAATTGATAAAATTTGAAGGAGTTTAGATATTGGATATGGTAGCGCGAAATGTCACAATCTGCTTAATTGTCAGGTTGTTAATATTGCGACGAAAAAGTGACAATGGAACTACCTTCTTTTTTATATCATGGGTATTCATGTACAAGTAGTTGTTAATTTGAGTTCAACGAATAAACAGCCATCTTGACGTCTGTCCGAAGAGACAGACATCAGAAGTGAAAATGGACCTAAATCGCACTTTAAAGATAAAGATAAAGATAAAGATAAAGATAAAGATAAAGATAAAGATAAGTAGACTGTAATGATCGACCTGTAATTCTCGCAGGAGATTTCAACGTCAACGTTTTGCAGGCCGAATCTGATGAACTGACAAAATTTTTTAAAGAAAAGTTTTCACTGGAAATGGTTAATGGTGGTAATGATCCAATAACCAAAGGAGCGGCTACCATTGATGCGGGTTTTTTCCAGAAATAATAATATTGAAATAAAACGTTTCATATCTCACTTTAGTTACCGCAATCTACTAGTTAACATTGTAGATATGTATGTTTTCGCAGCCACAAATAATAATTAAACTTTGCAGTTGGTTATAAAAACAAAAAATTAAAGGTAGTTAAAAAAATTTTAAATAAATATGTTTTTTGTATATTAGAAAATATGTGCATGTGTATGCATATCGCATATTTCTTTCTTTCTTGCAGTGGCGTAGCCAGGGGGGGATAAGGGGGATAGATCCCCCCCTTCGTCAGTGAAATGGAACTTTTTATTTTTGAATTAATAACACAATACTATTTTACCCTTCCGATTTATATTTTTTTTATTTCAGACTGATGACAAATTATCTTTTAATGAATATATAAATTATCGGTTGGTGGATTATGTATTTGAATATTTGCGAAATACACTAGGCCATTTTGCTTCGTTCCCCACAGTGTTGGGAAATAAAATTGTTACTTCAG
This sequence comes from Rhagoletis zephyria, assembly GCF_001687245.7. NCBI lineage: Eukaryota > Metazoa > Arthropoda > Insecta > Diptera > Tephritidae > Rhagoletis > Rhagoletis zephyria. Next base: position 1,563 of record NW_016199374.1, on the reverse strand, counting down.
TACGAAATCTATACAAAAACTGTACTTTTCGACTGTAAATTGTATCGACTTTTTAATTTGCTAATATGCATGCATACCTCAGTGAAATAATTATATGTGCATTTTAATTGTTACCCTCATCTATCTTAATTGCATCGGTACTTTCTTTTTTTGAAGTATATTACACAAGGCGTTGTTTGTTTAGTATATTGGCATTTGTTAATTTTATATAAACCTCTGCTCATAGCCCCGTTATATAAACACTTTTTGTGTCTAATACCTTTCTTAGGAAAAAAGTATATGTGCAAAGCATTGTTCTCGTTGTTTAAAATGTCAACACGTGAAGTGAAACAATTACTTTGATAAAAAATTACAGGCGTAGTAAAAATTAATATTTTTTGCAATCACAACTCGCGGAAAATTTGAACATTTTATAAAAATCACGCGTAACCCAAATATATACACTAAATTGTTAATAAATTCGATGTGGGTTATGCACTTTTTTGTAAAAAAGTACTGTGTAGCCGGAGTTGGGCAGATTAGGTGTATTTTTTTTTAATTTTGGCCGAAGGCCTCCAACGCGGAAAGGTATTCTGCGCGTAAATCCTGTTTGGCGTAACCCGAGTTGACATTTTCTGGCAAAATGCTAATTTTACCGCATTTTCAAATGGGTCCCCAGCGGTCAGAGAGGTGAAGGGTGACTTGCCTTAAAGTTTGGACCGTTCTCTTCCTAATGGGTAGAGACGTCAATTTCGTTTCACACCACCTCCAATAGTGTTCAGTAAATTATATTTAAGAGATTCGCAAGCCACCATAAATATGTATTAAATTCACACCGAAATGTGTATATCAGAAGTAGAAATGGGCACGGGCCGGGATGTTGGCAGGGGCCCGACGGCCCCTGCGTAAGCCCGCGGGTACGGGCCGGAATATTTGCTGTCAGCACGAACTCGTGCGGGCCTGGGCGTTCAGTAAAATTTCATAAAAGCACGAATAACCACGAAAAAGCCAGTTGCTAATACCAGAGAACTTAGATAGATAGAGAAGGTGCAACTTTTTGGAACGTAAAATTGTTTGGCTGAAAAATAAATCCATGGAATATCACCACAGCGCGATTAACATTTCAAGAAGAGTTAACAGAGAAAAATGTAAATTTCTGTTATGATAATGTTATATTTGTTGCAAGTGTCTGGCTATGTGTTGCTTGGTTGCAGCTGAATGCAGAAACGTATTCATGTATATTTTTTTTTATAAAATTAAATAAATTAATAGTTAAATTATATTAAATGTACTTTTATATTAGTTAAAATTGCTGACTTGCATTTCTGCATGACCATTTGTTAAATATAATTTATTCAGTAGTTAATGTTGCTAAAAACTTAAAAAGCATCTGTTCAAGTTCGCTTCTTGTACGAGTATTATATTATGTAAATAGTAAAAATGCATGTTAGTTAAAAAAAATGATAAACTTGGTTTTTTCACATACTCATTTTAAAGATGGACGCATTAACAAAAAAAATGTACAAAGCAATGCTCTTGTTAACTTCAAAGTTGTTTTTGACTTTTACTGCAATACTCGTAGAT
>NW_016199372.1:0-2633 GCF_001687245.7 Rhagoletis zephyria | reverse complement strand
TTCTGGCCACTTATAGGTAGCTAAAATATCCACTAAAATATTAAGCGCCGAATTTTTGTAAGGAGAACTGAATGTAATGAAAAATAATAGTTATTTTTACGAAAAATGGGGACTTTAACCCTGTGTAGAAGACATTGCGATGCGCGGGAGCAAACGCCTCCTGGGATTTGACCACCACTTGGGAACAGGGCTTCCAACTATACTTAGCTATGAAGTGCCATATTGAGGATAAAAAAGTGCCAAAATGTGCCAAATAGAAAAATATAACGTGTTACCTATGTTTTTTCTGAGTTACGCTTTTTTGGAAATGTTCAGTGGCCCAAATTATGCGAAATAACTCCTTTAAAAATTTAATCNTTACGTAACTCGGCGGCGGCGCGTGAGAAATGACAAAAAACGGCGGCGGCGGCGGCGTGGCTCGGCGGCGTATACCTCTAGTCTGCTTCGCCTATGCTATGTTTTGTATTTATTCGCCTATCGGCCGTTTCCATCTGCCGTTGCGCTCACAGCTTGTCTCTGTTCGGTTAAGGGCAGCTAGTTATCGCAAATGTCCACTTCAGTCCCCAAGCAACCACATACACACACATGAACATAGTTGGCTTTGGTAGTACATACATATATGGATGATCACTGCATGACAGTGTTCGGCCCTTTTAGTCCTACCTACCTATGTACGTCGTTGGTGTGGGTTTATGCTTTGATAAAACGTTCTGATTACCGGCACAGACGCGTCGTTGAACGCCAGTCATTTGTCTTTTCGAGATGCTTGCTCATTCATTTCTCTGTTACTGTGGCACTTCAGCAAGATGGCTCTACTTGAAGCCAACACGGCCGGCAATAAACGTCAGCCACCAATTAATGCCACTGATGAAGTTGAAATTTGAGTAAATATGGCATGGATGGATGTAGGAGTATTTGGGTTGGCTTTTATGTGCAAAGATAAGCTATGCGTTTATTCTAGAGCAAATGAAATACTTTTTTGATGTGGAAAAAGCAAACACCTCGTTGGACAATGCAAAATTTTAATCATATAATTTGTTTTTTTTTTTTTTTTATTACACTCTCTGTGGAGTTAGAGAAATATGTAATGCGAGTTTGTAGTCTTTGACTGTACTCAAAACCGAACCGATTGAGCTCAAATTCCTCGCTAATGTACGTAGGGTCTAATGTACATAGGGTAAAAAACCAGGTATGGTTATTAACATCTCATAATTAAATATTTTTCTTATAACTGGCCCGATTAGCAACCAGTTTATGTGTTGAAAAAGTCCATTGTTTTTTCAAGCAATCAAAGACTCGTTCCAAAAGAAAGCGTGCTTGTAAAACTGAAAGTACTGCTCAACCAGGACATGAGTCTTGACCAAAAGAAGCGGTAGATGGAAGAAATAACGTCTGGTTGATATGGTTGCTGCAATAGGACATCCCCTTTAAGCGTTTGAAGTCGCTGAGTTGACACAAGAAGGATGGGTTACTGCCTTTTTGGGGTTGGGGCCTTGAGTTGTAGCTTACGAAGCCACAGATTGATGATTTACTGTTAAGGTTTTACCGAACTTCGCCTGATTTCGGAGTGAATCTTCGGACAATAATGATTTAAGTTAGCGTCTTCAAACTTTACTGATACAATTCGTCACTACTAAAATCAGGACTCAGAAAGCTCCGGGTTAATCAATGGTGCAGCACTTTGTTCGTCTTGCTCTTAGCTAGATTTTCTACAACGAAGGTGCGTTGATCTTAGCCTAAAAAACCCTTTAAGCAGTCTGGAAGTATCTCCATAAAAGAGTTTCTGGCAGTCAACACCAGAACCGGCACAGACGTTACTTTGTAGCCGCCGGTGAAAATTGGAAACTCTTGCGGTCTAGATATGAAATTCTTATCTGTCCAGATTACGGCCCGACGTATCCAATGTGTGTCCGGTACGTGAAGATTCCCCATATGACATCAACCACTTATTCTTATGCCCACTTGACCCAACTCACCTCTGGTCTAAAACCATCGAAACAGCACGTTTTTTGGACCTCTCGTTAGTTGAGCTTAATGACAACGATTGAGAGACTATCCGTTTTTAGGTAGACCTAAGTAGCCGTTACAACAATAACAACAACACCCCTCAACAGCAACCTATTATACGCACGAGAATGATCCTAGGTTCGATTAGGCTATCGTGGCTGTCATCATCCAGCACTTGCAGAGAAAGACATTGGGCCTCATGCATAAAAAGTGAGCTTAAGCTGAGACTCGATTTTCAGTACAAATTTTTGAGCTTGAGCTCACCCCTTCAGTGGAAAAACTGAGTCTGAGCTTAAGCTCTCTTTTTATGCATGACGTCCAATAAGACCGCGGCCCCGCAATAAGCGTCTGAGCTGCTGAAAATTAAAACATGTGACATACTATTGAAGTGGTCACACAATGTTTGATCAGTGAGCGGTATTTCACTCTAAGGCATAGTATACAGTTCTCAATGAAAAAGAGAAGGTTTTAGTTAAGCGCATACAAATACAACGCTGGCTTGGACATGTTGTGCCTATGGCTGACGAGACTCCATTTAAAAGATCCTTCTACTCGGCACAAATGAGTGGACAGTGAAAGAAAGGGCGCTCACGAACACAATCGAAGGACCAGCTGCAGAAGGACCT
>NW_016199371.1:777-2633 GCF_001687245.7 Rhagoletis zephyria | reverse complement strand
TTTTCGGACCATTTTTATTATTTTTTTATTTATCAAAAGAAAATTAAATAAGGAAAAGAAAAACAGTGAATAAAAAAAAAAGAAAAACATATAGGTTTCAAATTGAAATTAAAAGACACAATAAAATCTAAAAGTTAAAAGAAAATTAAATTAAAAAAAAATAATAATATCCTCTGCCCGAGGACTCGGACTCAGATCTAACGAAGGGAACGCCGGTACTTTGATTACTCCGCAAAATGATATGCAAGTGCTTTCAGCCAAAAGACCTTTTCAGCATGGAAGTTGGCAAGGGAGCTTTTTTTGTTTGACTTTCGTGTCAGAATAAACCAAATCTTTCAAACTATCTAGCCTTTTCCTGTAAGAATACATACATTCGTAATCAGCCCTACTCTGAACTTCTTTTCCCATTCCTCCTACCATGAATAGAAATTGCCTGAGGCTCATCCTCAAAACAGTATCAAACAGCTCTTGCGAAGTTCGAATTTTCTCCTCCCAAAGTTAATTATTAGATGATTTCTTTCTCGGGAGAATCAAATACCCGGACAACAAACTCCCTGGGAGTATTCAGAATTGGGATGAATATGTAATTAAAATGCAGGAGCGGCTGCACATACTACGAGGGGCACAGCCAACAAGAAAAGTAGTAAATTTCCTGGGCATAAGGCATAACCCCAGACTAAAATTCACAATGCAAATCGAGTACACCATGAATTTAATTTTGTTTTATTTTTTTCATTTTAGTTTACTTTATGTTATATATTTTTGTTGTTTTTATTGAATGTAATTTTAGCATATTTTAATTAATTTTGTTTGATTGTATGTTACATAATCTAATATAACTTTTGTTTTTTTTATTAATTTATTTATTATATTTTTTATTTTTGCTTTTGTATTTATTGCATCTTCTATATATATATTTTTTTTAATTTATAGGTATTATCTTATTTTTTTAATACATATATAATACATGTATAATACATACAAAAACATACTCTATTTGTTTACTAATTTATTTGACTTATTTTAATATAATTTAATTTTTAAGGTTATTTTGAATTATTTTTATTTAATTAAATTAATTTTTTTCTAATTGTATATTATTTATTGTTTTATTTGGATTATTTTAATTCAACATTTTTTAAATTAATTTATTTAATTTTTTATTACATTTTAGTTTAGTTACGAAATTTTAATGTGTAGTATGTACATGTGCTGTTTTCCGTAGGAGTAAACACATATATCGCTACCTTAATATAGAAAGGCCCTATCTGACATCGTCGCTGATATACAAAAAGCCGTAACTAACTAAAAATCGAAAATTTACGTTTTAATTGATAATGATGCATTTGATCGCATTATGTGGCCCCAAATCGTTTTATGCAATAAAAGATTTTAATTAGTTACGGCTTTGTGCATTTCAGCGACGATGTGAGATAGGGCCTTTCTATATTAAGGCAACGATATGCAGCACTTCATGGATACATGCATGGCTCGGTGGCAGGTAATAAGATCAACGGAAATAAGGTCAATTGACATAATTACCTATTTAAAAACGAAATAAAATCCATTGACATTATTTCTCTTTCAAACATTAAATTTGTTTAGCTTTGCGGAGGCCCGAGTCAGCGCGCGACCGGCGCGCACACCTCGTCACGCTACGCCGCGGCACCCCAGCCACCCTTCCCCGTCTACCGCCGTGCTGTAACGCAGGTAGATTTATTTTTTGTATACGTGGAAATAAAACTTTTATATATTTTAAACAACGAGGGCTTATATTCAATAAAATACCCTCTATCTGCACACTTTTCACAAAGATGAGATTCTGATATAAAAATCCACCTAAGATTTAACCGTCA
>NW_016199371.1:306-749 GCF_001687245.7 Rhagoletis zephyria | reverse complement strand
TCCCAGATGGTTTCTAAAATCACAAATTAGTTTTTGTGCAAATTGCAGATAGAGGGTATTAATGAATTCCAGCCCTCGATATTTCACATTTTTATATTTGTAAGTTATTAGAAGCAGGGATGCCAACTTGGCTCAAAGCGTGCCATTTGTCCCTATTTTACTTCGAATGGCACTTAATTTTTCAATTTGGCACAAAGTGCCAAAATGGCACTTTTCTTAAAAAAAAATTACATTTCAATACATTTTTGGGAAATCCTTTGCGTGCACTTCTTTTTCTCAACTAAAATTTTCTAATTTATCAAGGCTATTCAACTGGTTTATCTTATTTTATCATTGCACTTTTGTTTGGAAAATGTAGCTTTATTTTATTGCTAAATGTGAATAATTAAAAGGAATGACACCTTTTTAGGCACTTTTATTTTTCTATTTGGCACATTTTGGCC
>NW_016199371.1:0-140 GCF_001687245.7 Rhagoletis zephyria | reverse complement strand
AACTTGTCTGCAGTAAAAAAGCATATAATTTGTGATTTATTTTGGAACGAATTTCCGTCATCCCTTGTCAAGTTTGGTCTGCAAACCAAACCGCTCCAAAATAAATCATCTTACCACCCTGTCGGAAAAATCAACCAACA
>NW_016199369.1:0-2633 GCF_001687245.7 Rhagoletis zephyria | reverse complement strand
CCTGATTTATGTGGTCTCATTTCCTCGACACTTTTGCCGGGCAAGAGTTTGGAGCTGTGAGGTAACAGAAGCGAGAACTTCAATAGAAAAGGAAAAGCTGTTTTCCCTCCCTCCTCCCTCAAAGCTCACTCACTTCGAGTGTTTATTTACCGTAAAGTGACCAATGGGCCGAGACCGGTGTGTGTGTGAGCTTTGAGCTATTGGGGAGCTTTTGATGAGAGTGAGCCTCAACACTTAAAGTGAGCTTAGAACTGAGAGAAAGAGAGTTCATCCAGCAAAAGTAGTCACCGTAAGAAGAATAAGAAGAAGGAGAAATGAAACTGCTTCATTTGAAGCTCAAAAAGAGGGAAAAGAGGAAAGAAAAAGGCAAAAAGTGACGGCTAATTGGAAGAGCCGGGCTGAGCTGAGGTGAGAGAGGGACAAAAAAGCAAAAAAACTAAAAAGGTGGCACAGACCTCTAAAAAGTCCACCGACCATTGTCCCATGACCAGCCGTTCTTTTTCTCTTTCTCTCTCTCTTTCTTATTCTCCAGTCTTTCCGATTTCCAAAATGTAAAACTGTATTACCACACATGACTTCCTATGCCTTACAACTGTTTGGTCATTGCAGCAGCAGCAGCAGTTTACGTGCTCTTTGCTCTTCACCATTGTCGGGGCCTTTGTTGGCCCGACCTGAGCCGAGCCGAGCACAACTACTAATCCAATATGTCACGCTTGTCGCAGTCAGCCACTGATTCAAAACACGCTAACGACCGTGACGTGGCTAGGTCCTGATGGCAGTANTGAGCCGAGCCGAGCACAACTACTAATCCAATATGTCACGCTTGTCGCAGCCATCGGCCACTGATTCAAAACACGCTAACGACCGTGACGTGGCTAGGTCCTGATGGCAGTAATGGCAATGGCAATGGACCTAGCCTCGTGGACAATGGACCTAGTCAAATGAAATAAGAGCAGGGGAGAAAAAGAGAGAGAGATCACGACACTTTCTGATAGAAGACTACTCTATTGAGATAGATAGAGAAGGGAAAAGTGAGTCTCCATTAAAAACACCGTCTAATGGTGGCTAAAGTAGAAGAAAAAAATAAAAAGTAGTAGTCGCTTTCTTTTGAATCAAACCTCCTTCTTCTCCTCATTTTCTTCCCCTTCTCGTGTTCGCCTCGGCTGACTGGTCAAACATTTTGCTTTCTTTTTCAGCTCTCTCTCTCTCTCTCTCTCTCTCTCTCTCTCTCTTTCGTTTTCTTTGTCGCTGCTTTGTTTTGTCTCCTATTTTTCTTCTCCTTTTTTCCTCTCTGAGCCAATTTTACGGCTCTTTGAGCTTTTGGGCAAAAAAGAAGTAAAAATGCTGCTGCTGACGACGGTGATTTGCATTGCAGTTTTGCTTTAACAAGATTGATACGATAGTAGAGTAGTGTAGTTTGAAGACACCCAAGTTAAAAAGTGAGTGTAGAGTAGGGTACATTAACACACAAACCGGCACTGCAAAAAAGTCTTCATTTTATGACTACAAACTACAACTTCCTCTACTAAAAAAAGTACAAACAAGTGCTGTACAAAAACTACTACTTTAAAACTTGGCTTTTAGCGGCCGCTAAGGTTTATCAGCGCCCAGCAACGAACAGGTTTACACTACCCAAAATTCTAGACGCTTACTTTTTAAATAAAAACGTGTTTAAACTTTTTTTTGCCGTTCGTACACACATATCCTTTTTGGCAACTTTTTCTCCTCTTGCTGTCCAAAAAGCTTGGAAAAGGAGAAAAAATGATGCTGAAATTAAATGATCTGATTATCGAAGTTGGGGCAGTTACTACTTTCCCTTCCACTTTTTGACAGCTGCAAAAGCTGCTAAGATCAAAAAGGAAAAGAAAAAAATACTATTACTGCTGCTAAGACTGAAACTAAAAAACTGTCACTGACTGGCTAAAAATTATTTGTGACATTTCAAAGTTTTCAGCCAACAAAAATTAATTTAATTTTCACCCTGCCCACTCTCTGTACACTCTCTGAACTGAGTGTCAAACGGACAGGAAAAAATAAAAAGTTCTCAATAAGTTTGCTCGCNAAGTTGGGGCAGTTACTACTTTCCCTTCCACTTTTTGACAGCTGCAAAAGCTGCTAAGATCAAAAAGGAAAAGAAAAAAATACTATTACTGCTGCTAAGACTGAAACTAAAAAACTGTCACTGACTGGCTAAAAATTATTTGTGACATTTCAAAGTTTTCAGCCAACAAAAATTAATTTAATTTTCACCCTGCCCACTCTCTGTACACTCTCTGAACTGAGTGTCAAACGGACAGGAAAAAATAAAAAGTTCTCAATAAGTTTGCTCGCCTTTTTCCCCTTCCAGAAAAAAACTAAAATAAAAAATCACCAAACACATTCTTTCAACTCTCATTGTTTTGCTGTTATACTACTTTGGCTGATGCTGCTGCTAACATTTTTATTGAATTTAATAATTCTTGTTCCCTCTTTCTTTCTCTCTCACTTCTATTCTATTTCTGTCGTCGACTTTTAAACAACATTTTTGAGCTGCAAAGTCTCGGAGCAAAGTCGTTTGATTTGATTTCAAGACTGCTTTGACAATGGCCCTGAAAAAGAAAGAGAGAATGTTGTTGGCAAACTATTTCCTTCCT
>NW_016199368.1:0-2633 GCF_001687245.7 Rhagoletis zephyria | reverse complement strand
CGCCGGGGACTAGTAGGACGCAGTGGACGAAGATACAGACGGTACAAAACACAGCACATAGGACAGCGACCGGATGCCTCCTGATGTCACCAGAGAACCACTGGCACGACGAGGCGAAAATGCTCCCAATTAGGGAGCACAATACGATGCTCTGCAAGCAGTTTCTGGTTGGGAGCCACAGATGNGGCATCTATATGAACTGACGGACGAAGTCCAGAGCTTCATTATGCAGCCTCTGGATCCGTCAGCTCACAGACAGGCCCTGAACGGCATTCACAGGGACGCAGTCTCGAGTTATTTAGATTCAAGACCTGGACCTGTGAATGCCGTTCTAGGCACACAAACACCGGACATTGACGTGACGGAGCTCCATCTGCCTCGGGAGACCAGAACAACAATAGCCCAACTTCGCTCTGGCTACTGCAGCAGGCTAAACTCCTACCTGAGTAGGCTGAATACGGATGTGCCGAACAAATGTCCGGCATGCGGTGAGACCCCTCACGACTCGAAACATCTCTTCGCATGCCCGGAAAACCCCACAACCCTAACGGCGACGTCCTTGTGGACCGACCCCATAGAGGCTGCACGCTTCTTGGGGCTGCCGTTAGTGGAACTCGACGACAACGACTGAGATATCAGCAGATCTGGGCGGGGTTGTTGTAGCCGCTNATCAGCAGATCTGGGCGGGGTTGTTGCAGCCGCTGCAACAACAACAACAACTACAACTACAACGGTAAACTGTTGGTAAGGTATATGCATCAAGTCTCATGCAGAATATGGACCCCGCCATGTGCTACCTCGTGGTTATGAATCCTAACGTCGCACATGTATAAAGTCTTACCGAGCCCATTGTTTAAAAGGCTGAAGCTCACCGTAAACGAACTGATAGCGATTTATCGATACAGCTTTAGATCTGGCATGTCCACTATAGCCCAGGAATTTACTGCACACTATATACATATATACGTATACATACATATCGCTACCTAAAGGTGAAATTGTGCCAAGTACACATTTTTCCAAAATTTAGTTTTAGATGCAGAATGGCAGATAATACGAAACTGTATCGCTTTTTCGTAAATCCTGAATTATTTAAAAAAATGGAATCGGCACCTTTTCACCTTTAGATAACGATATGTGACCTTTATACATTTGAGCTCCCCTTATTTCTTTTACAAATTATGCATATTTTTTGTTTGCTACTGTATAAATAAACTAGCAGACCCGGCGAACTTCGTCCCGCCCAAAATTTTTATATATTTTATTGAAACTTTTTGTCCAACATTTTCACCAACAATTCACGTTTACGATTTTCATTGGCACATTCGTCTGCTAAGATTATGGTTTGGTGGTCATTTTCCGCTTTAAATAACCTAATAAATATCCGTGCAGAAGTTCTTGAAATTCTCCAGTTGTGCGGCATTTCATAGCACGGTTATTCGCAAAACGAAATAAATTTTTTTCTCTTCACTCCCTGGCGGCAACAATGACCCGGTTCTATAGTAAATGTCCTAGGAGCTTTACAGTATAGTTGGTGGCACTTTCAAAATGGGTGCGAATCATTGTTCTACAGAAATGCAATATACATATACTTATTTCAGACGAAATACCTTAAAAGTTTGNGTGGGAAGTGCCACGCCCCCTTTACATATAGATTTTTGTTTAGCCTAGAACCATCCTTGGGGCACGTGCGGCAGGTGGCAATTTCAAAAAAATCGGTTCAGCCGCTCTCGAGCCTTGCGAAAACTAAAAAACGGTACTTAACTACCGAATTTTAAGCAAATCGGACCATAAATATGATTTGTTCGAATAGATCGGTCCCTGGTACACTTCTGAAAAAAATGGATCATATATGCTAAAAAGCTACCTACGTACCGAGTTTTAAGTAAGTCGGACCATAATAAGATTGTTTCGAACAGATCGGTCCCTGGTCCACTTCTCGGAAAAAATGGATCATACATGCTAAAAAGCTACCTACGTACCGAATTTTAAGCAAATCGGACCGTAAATACGATTTTTTCGAATAGATCGGTCCCTGGTCCACTTCTCGGAAAAAATGGATCATATATGCTAATATATGCTAAAAAGCTACCTATGCACCGAATTTTAAGCAAACCGGACCGTAAATACGAATAGATCGGTCCCTGGTCCACTTCTCGGAAAAAATTGATCATATATGCTAATATATGCTAAAAAGCTACCTGCGTACTGAATTTTAAGCAAATCGGACCGTAAATACGATTTTTTCGAATAGATCAGTCCCTGGACCACTTCCCGGAAAAAATGGATAATATATGGTAATATATGCTAAAAAGCTACTTACGTACCTAATTTTAAGCAAATCGGACCATAATAAGATTTTTTCGAATAGAACGGTCCCTGGTCCACCTACACGAAAAAAGTTAATTTTTTTATCCTAAAATATGGTGGTTACCGAAAGCTATTTATATACAAAATTTCATGAAAATCGGACCAGCCGTTCACGAGATTAGGGACTTCTCTTTATATAATTAGTATAGATAATCGGCCTTATCGTGAATTCCATGTGAACAAATATTCCCAAAAGTTATAAAGCAAAACAAAAACAATTTTTCACAATTGGTTTTTAATTTGCATGTTAAATTATGGGAACG
>NW_016199367.1:0-2633 GCF_001687245.7 Rhagoletis zephyria | reverse complement strand
AGTAAGAAAATGATGAAAAAAAATTGAAGCTACTGGTGACATGACCCGAAAAGAAGAGCCAGAAACGAAGAAGCAGCGAAGTGTGTGCGATTGAAATTTAAATTATTTGCCCATTAATATTTGATAGCGCTGAACTAAAGCTTCTTTTTCAGTGCAACAGCAGAAACTTCAGCTTCTGATGTTGTTTGTCATTTGCATTACAATCATCGCCTGCAAAATGGGCAGTGAATGAAAGTTGTGGTTGTGGTGTTGGCTGTGTGTGGTTACAGTAATAAATTGTTTATAGATAAGGGCGCCCGAAACAGGGGTAAAAACAGTGAGAGCATCAAAATGAAAGAAAAAGAAGCAAAATAATCGAGGTCAAGTCAACAAAGCGATAGATGAACTTCTTTTCCCGTTCCAGAGAACAGTGTCATCCTTTCTCGTGATCGACAAACTCAGTCGTTTGAGAGTGTGCTTGACAATTTAATGAACTCAAAAAGAAGAGCACCAGTAATACAAACGGCAGCAGTGGCAACAAAAAAACAGTCCCAAATCGATCATCGGTCAGCAGGAGTGTGAGTGTGTGTGACTGCTGTGCGGCCTTTTTCAGCAACTAATTAGAGGTTAGTTGTGCCCGCTTTGCATAAGCACAGCACTGCACGGTATAATTACCCCAACTGGTCAACGAGGCAGTGTTAAAGAGGAGGTGGAAGAGNAAAGAAGAGCACCAGTAATACAAACGGCAGCAGTGGCAACAAAAAAACAGTCCCAAATCGATCATCGGTCAGCAGGAGTGTGAGTGTGTGTGACTGCTGTGCGGCCTTTTTCAGCAACTAATTAGAGGTTAGTTGTGCCCGCTTTGCATAAGCACAGCACTGCACGGTATAATTACCCCAACTGGTCAACGAGGCAGTGTTAAAGAGGAGGTGGAAGAGGAGGTGGTGTCCTTCAAATGGTGTCTTTAGCCTTCTAGATCAGGAAAAACAGCCAGAACAGCTGTGAAATGGGAACAAAGTTGTGACCAAAAAGTACAGTTCTAAAACTGACTAATATCGCTCTCCAGTTGACACTGTGGCGACTCTTTAGCTCTGTGGAACATCACTTCAATTTAGCACATTTTTACAGAGAAAATTCTTTTTTCTTTCTCTGATCATTCAGACAGTCTGTTTTTGTCCATTCACACTAATGAGGAGCCAATTAATCCTGGTGGCGCCTGCCAGAGAGTGTGCTAACACTTCTGTGTGCTCAGTAGAGACACTGAACAAAGGCTGAACTGAACTAAGACGCCCCATGCCGGGCGACAGCTTTGCTGAAGTGTGTGCTGGTGCTGATGCTTTGTTCCAGCACCAACACCAGCATCGGCCATTAGTCAAACAAAAAAAAGCTGTTGAAAGCGTCTGTCTGTCTGTGTTTGTGTTTGTTGACGACGGCATTGTCTGTGCACTAAACTTCTGGTCACTGTGCTGTTGTTGTTTGTTGTGTTGACATTGAGGAGCTCGATTAATTATCACCAAGTCGGTGGAACAGCAGCAGTAGTAGCAGTAGCAGTTCCCTGTGCGGTGGTTTTTATCTCCTCGCTACTGGACATCATCGCCACTTTGTTTTCTTTTAGACATTGCAGCTTTAGCTTTAGCTTTTCTTGTCGTTGCTGCCCTTTGACGTGCTGTTTAGAAAGCAAAGAAAAGAAAAAAGGGAAGAAAAAGATGTGAACTAAGCAGGCAGCCTTTTTTCCTTGCTCTGTGTAGTACACTCATCGTCAAACACTAATCGCCTAATGAGTGGTCCTCAAAAGAAAAGTACACTTGAACTTGTTAGCCGCCGTTGATGGCTGCAATGAAAGATGTTGAGTAAAGGGGAAGGAGGGAAGGGAAGGGAGGGAGAAAGATGGCAAATCACAGAGTCGGTGATCAGAGAACATCCACTCGGACACTGCTACTATGCTGACTGTCAGTCTGTCTGTCTGTCATTGTCGATGATTGCCGGAGAAAACTTTGTGTGAAAGCTTTTCCTTCCTTTCCAACTCTGCCATCGGTGAGACTAGAAGCGATCAATCTTAATAATAATTGCTGTTGCTGTTACAGTTTTTACCCGCAGTAATAAAGAAACGATTGTCACTCTTTGACTGACTGTGTTTGTGTGTGTTTGGCAGACACATCCCTGCACTGGCAGCAACCACTGCCGCTGCCGCCGCATCGTCATCATCATCAGCAATGCAATTATCAACATTGAAAACAAATGGTTAGTCAAATTGATCTCAACAAGGTCTGGCCAAACAATTCACAGACAGCCTAGACTTTTGCTAAACCTTGTAGCAGCGGCGGCAGCAGCAGCAGTTTCTTAAGTTTGGTTTCCTTTATCAAAAACAAAAGAATAGTAGGTCATATGGAATCTCAGCTGTTTCTGTCGAGGTGAAGAAGGTTTGACAGCAGCAGGCAAACAAAAGAAGGTGGTGGACAAGCCGTCTTTTGTGTGGCTCAGTCAGTGAGTGAAAACCCAAGAGAAAACTGAGGTGATGGTGGCTCTGGTTTGCACTGCAAGAAAAGCAGAACTTTTCCAGTTCTTTTCCAAAAATGACACATCACCACACTGCCGCATCGCCCATTGCCACTGTGCAAAGGCACTGAATATGAATATATTTAAATAAATTACCG
>NW_016199363.1:0-2634 GCF_001687245.7 Rhagoletis zephyria | reverse complement strand
TGGTCCATCGTTTTATGGCGGAAATTTTACTAAGGCTCTGAATCAATCCGGGCCTCAAAAAAAGTCAAGGGGCAAAAAGAAATCAACCTTGTGTTGCTCAGAGATAGTTGAGGCCCGTACACCTGTCAAAGGGCCTTTAATCGGCTCAATCTTCATGAAGTGATATGCAACAGTGATATAAAATGGCAAATCTATAAACTAATTTTAAGCGACTACAACTATTAAAGAAATGCAAGAGATCCTCATGGAAAAGTTTTTGGAGTTGAATGAAATCTGTATCAGACAGATCTATGCTCAGTGGGCAACTCTCCAGTTCACCTGAAGCCGCCCGGGATTCCTGCTAAGATCTTATAGGGCGTGGACTTAAACTGGGTGGGAATCCATGGACCTCCTTCTGCGCAAGCGTTTTGCATTGAATGGGCATTGATTTACCGATTCAGCAGTAGAAATCTTTGGAGTTAAGCTCAAAATGGCTGTATGCAATTTTTAAGAGGGTTCTTAACGCCAAGTACATGCCACAATAACCCCAAGGATTTTAGACCTGTTGGTTTATATTTACGTTTATACATATATACGGGGTTAAAGCTTGGCAACCCTATTTGTTTTTTTTTATCGAAAAGTTGGCATCGCATCCTCATCGCAGTCTAGCAGCATGTCGAGTACGAGACGGAAGCCGAGACAGTTTTAGTTTAGAAAATTACACAAAAAAAGTTGTCAATAACTCCTTAAGCCTATTTTTTAACCAAAGTTCATAAAATTTCTTGCCAATTCNCTTGAGAAATATTTTAAAACTCACATTTCTCACCCTCATGTGTGACTTTTCACATCTAATACGACGTTTCCATGCTTTGTAATTCGCACTCTCATTTGTAATTCGCTCTACCATTCGTCACTCGCCATGTCAATTACCTTCCGAATTACGTAATTTCGCCACACGAAATTTTGAGAGCGAATTACCTTATTTGTAGGTAATTCAGATCCAATTACCATGCGAATGACTAATATTTATGGGACTGGGCCCATTCGCTGGCACTTTTTCTAATTATAGAATAATATTAATAAAATATCCTCTATACAAATTAAATTAATTAGAGCGTATGCGTACTCTAATAACTATATATGTACTTGTACTACTGCTGTATGCATATGGCTGTATTCATGTTTCAAACATGCAGAAATGCATTAATGGAACAGTATTAAAGCATTCTTACAAGATATGTATCTCTATATGTATAAGCTACTTTCTGATACATTTTAATATATGGTTCATACGGGTACCTACGAAAAAGTAGCACTTACATAATATCCATATCTTGTCAAGTCCAGTTAGTGCTGAAAATATTAGAGCACA
Source organism: Rhagoletis zephyria (assembly GCF_001687245.7). Lineage (NCBI taxonomy): Eukaryota > Metazoa > Arthropoda > Insecta > Diptera > Tephritidae > Rhagoletis > Rhagoletis zephyria. Next base: position 1,283 of record NW_016199363.1, on the reverse strand, counting down.
ACACGTCCGTTCACTAAAATTTTTGTACAAGACTGAAAATATTACAAAAAGTCCACTGCTGTATAGTAGTCAAATATAGTCCTGAATATTGGATTCAAGGTGAGTTTTGTTGAAATTCACTCGGAAGTGAATTTCAGAACCTGCCTGATATTCAAAACCGTGCAAACATGTACCTGTTATCTGTTTTTCTATATAGCGGTTATCATAACTTTACGACGCTCACATATTGACAAGATTTGACTATTTATTTTATCATTTTTGCATTTTTATCTGAAGAAAATAAACCAGGCCTTCAACAAAACAACTTCCAACTTGCACTTTATTATACTAAACTTGAATGGGCTATAAAACTGCTTGCTCAGAATGTTTCTAAAAAATCTTACTAAAAAGCATGACATTTTCACGAAAGTTTGCTGATTTTATTTTAAATACTTATTGCACAAATAAATTTGGATTTATACGGTTTTAAGTTAAAAATATACAATATTTTTATTAAAAAAAAACAAAATAAAAAAATTATAAATTAAATGGTCAAATCTTGTCTTGTCTTTTGAGTGTCGTATAGTTATGTCAAGCACTATACATATGCATTCATACGTTTACATGTACATATACATACACATACATATGCATACATATATATATATATACCTATACATACTTACGTTCATATACAAGCACATATCTATATATATTGAATCTAACACAATCGAATTTTTTATAGGAAAACACATGGGGCTGCCTTATGTTTGAAAAGTCACACACGAGGGTAGAAAACCTAAGTTTTTTTGAGGAGGGCATGAAGGTTAATATTTTTTCCAAAAGGTTGAATTTCTAACATTTTAACAATAAATAATACCAAACATATAACTTTTTATGAACTTAATACTAATTTAAAAAAAATAACCTAAATACATATATACAGAGGTATACATGTGTATGTATGTATAGGCATGTGTATGTAAATGAAAAGGAAAAATTTATTTCTATTTGCCTCCTAGTAACACAATTTTGTATATGCATTTGTATGTATGTGTGTATCTGCATATTTGCTTTTCAATATGTGGCTATTAAACCCATTAAACTATTGATTTATGCAAATAATTGTTTGTTTGGCAATTTTTTACCTCCGTAATATGTATGTATACTTTGTGCATACTTACATATGTATTTACATGTGTGTTCATGTATAGGTAATATGTATATGTACATAGATGTATTTATATTGTGGCGCCTACTGCAATACACGAATGAGAGGTCTGAGCAAAACGAAGATTAATGTT
>NW_016199362.1:0-2634 GCF_001687245.7 Rhagoletis zephyria | reverse complement strand
CCAATCAAGGCACAAATAAGTAGAACTTCACAGCTTGACGTTTGCGAATGTAACCGTTATAATATAAAAACAGTACATGATAGAATATTTTTAATAAGACGTAAAGAATGCTTACACCCTGTTCTTTTATCCCGAATGATAAAAAAACTTTATGGTAGTATTTTTTTTTTTTTTAAGTTTTTAAAATACACAGGTAAGCAAAAAGTCGAACATTTCTCGCTGTAATATTTTTGTAACTTATATTTATAAAGGTCAAATCTTAATCTTTTGTGCTAAAATGTTAGTTTTTATACTTCTTATTTAAAAGATTCTACCAGACCTCGTTATTCCATATGATTTCAGATTCTGATTCTACGGAAATCCTATAAGAATCAGGGTTCACTTTCCGTGCCGCAAACAGTTTTTGAAATTTTATTGGCATGTGTTATCGATAAGTTACACTCAAGTAAAATTATACGGCTGAATACCTTGTCGGCGGGTGCTCAGGCGCATTTTCGCCTGCTTTCTTTGGCTCGAGCTTCGCTGTTTTTTCCACATCACTCTTTTGCAGGGTTGCAGTGTCGATCGCTGATTTAGCGTTATTACAGTCGACGGTTCTATTGTCTGTTGGTATCTGAGTATACGTTTGTTTCTAAAAAAGAAGAAAAAGGAACTCATTTAACTAAATTTTTGATTAAGTCACGTTTTAAGATTCTGCTAAGTAAACAAGACCTAATAAACGCTTCTTTAAAAGCGAAGACTTCGAAAAAAATTACAAACTTTTAGTTTTATATACTCTATCAGAAAATATGACAGCAGTCAAGCGATTTCAAGGTCGGGACTGGTGCCCGCAAAGACGTAGATGTGAATCTGCTAACCAGCAGATCACTTGAGACATGGGGGTATCATTTCTCAACAAGTTTCAAAGGCAATACAGGTAGCGGGTTTAACGAAGAAGAACCCAGATCGATCACAGTGACGAACAAAAGTATTGACACAGAGAATTTTTCGCAGTATATGCAAAGTTGTTCATTCCTGCACCGGCCCAGAAAGTTGTTTTATGTTTTCTATTCCTCATTCTCATCTCGGCAGCCTCTTCAGATGGAAATCGTTGGAGCGACGGTGAGTTAGCACAGTGCACTGTTATGGCGACGTTGAAAACTCAAGACGGGATACCTTCCCGTCTTTTTCCTATTTAACCGCGCCCATAATGTACATACATATATTATGACGTTTAAGTCCATGATAACTTATGGAGCAATGTCCTAGAGTTCGAGAGCCAACCGAGCGACTATTAGGCGTTCACTCACAAAACTACATACATCGGCTCGCTTGCTGATGCATCACAGTCGCAGTTTGCACCTGCCCCGCGGCGGTAATGGGGGTTATTCCCGAGCTCATACCCCTGAACATAAGCATATGTATGTATAGTAGGCTGCCAAACGAAAGCATCTCAAGATCAAAGACTATAGTTCCCATTGGTAAACTCCTAAATTCATTTATTCCAAGGGGAGGTCCACGCCATTAGTCTATGTGCAGAGATCAATCTTCAGCGAAAGTATCACAATGAAAATATCTTAATATTAAGCAATTGGTTCTCGAGTGCGTGGAGGGACTAAACGACTTAGTGGCAAATAAACTAGTCTTCCTCTTCAAGTTTCGAGCCACAAGGGAATAAAAGGTAAGAAAGAGGCAGGCATGCTTACCAAGAAGGCTACAGCAATAACACCAATAGACCCGGGCTCTGCTTTGTAATAGGACCACACACCATCAGAGAAGAATTTAGGAGGGAAGAAAAAACAAGTAAAGGATAGCACTGAAACAACTGAGACTTGTCGTAACTGACAACAGAGCCAAATAGATCTATCTATCTTAAAATCTTTCATCATGAACGATCTTATGTATGGCGCAGATGAAACTATTCGTTGAAGCTACCTTTGGAGTGTTCCAGAAAAAGTTTCTGCTAAAGATGCATGGCTCTTTCAATGTAATCGATGCGGCACTGCTTGTGACGGTGGAGGAAGAGGAGGCCTCCTTGGCGTTGGAAAACCTCGGCTTGCCTTGATATTTCGAACTGACGATAGCGAGTAAGAATAATCGATCAGAAGAAGAAGAACTGCTCCAGAATGTGAAGTAATCGCACGTGAAAAACCACATAAGTTTATTACATATGCAGCTTTTTCTTTTTTTGCTTTTGAGCGAATTTACTTTATTGACATATTGTCTCAACATTCAATCACCCATTGCTACATTTTAGAAATGAAATTTAATAAATTGAAATTAATAACTTAAAATATCTTGCAACGGGTTGGGATGTACCAAACGATAAAAATCTATAAAATTATCGCACTCCATAAATTACCTAATAGATTTTTAACTATGTGGCTCGTTTCCCCTAACCGAAACCAGGAACGTATGTGCATACTTTTATAACATTTTTATAACATCAATCAAAAGTCTGAAAATAGATTCAGTGACGAGCAATTTCGCAATTTCACACATTAGACACCACAAAAAAAAAACAAACGCTCATTGAATTCAATGTTTAAACTATTTTGATGTCCATCGCAACAATTACAACCAAATTAGCACATGCAAATGTATGCATCTACATAACGGGTGATTTTTTTGAGGTTAGGATTTTCATGCATTAGT
>NW_016199361.1:0-2634 GCF_001687245.7 Rhagoletis zephyria | reverse complement strand
GTATACATTTGTCTATATCTATCTCGATTCGTTTTGGCTGTTACAAACAACCGTTATGTGAACAAAATTAATATACCCTTGTGCACAAGTGCGCTCGGGTATAAATATAAGAGAAACAAATGGTAAAGGGCAAAAAAAAATTCTGTAGCCATACTTGGACAGCGGCAATAGCTGGTGCGGGAACACATATTCTGTTTTTTTTTTGTTCCTCGTATAAAAATACTCACGCATCCTACGCGCAGCCCCACACATTCAAGCAGGATAACATGCGAGGGTACCTGTACCTGTACATATGTGCATGGCATTTGTGGAATGGTAAGCCTTTTTATGCACATTTTTTCTACATTTTTTGCAGTTTTTTTTTGCTGTTTGCTCAATTTTTTTTTTAGTGTGTGCTACTTGCAATTTCTTCATCCAGCTTCCACTACATAACAATTCTTCATTGAAGTGAGTGCTGTACTCATGCCGCTTATGCCCCGACGATATGCTGCGCAACAACTGCAATGGCAACAACAACAGCAACAACCTGGTTTTTTTTTTTGCAGCTGGGAATTATGAAACATGTCGAATGCTTCCTGAAGTGCCTTGTTTACATATTAAATATGGAAATAAATGAAATTTGGCCTGCAGGCAGCTTTTGAGGGAAAGTAAATAATATTTTTTTCTTAAAATTTATTAATATTTTTCTTTGTACAATACGCGTACATACACACAGACATATGTATGTACACATGCACATCAGGAAATACAGATTGCGCTCGCACCCACATTTATGGTGATTTTTTATTTTTTTTGCTTATTTACATATACACCCTGAATTTTGAAATGTACCTACATGCATGCTTGTAGCTCTGTAACTGTTTACATTACATTGTCTATCTTGTGCTTATTCTGCATACATATGTATGTGCATTAGGGTGGTCGAAAAAAAAATAAAGTGGGTATTTTAAGGCTCTCACTCAATAGGATTGTTCTATATAAAAAAAAAAATTATATGCCTCTTTTTTATTGTTTTCAAATCAAAAAATATTTAGAGGTCGCTCAAAGCCTACAAAGTTTTTCACGTATTTTGTGTGGGAAAAAAACAAGTTTTCTTAGCAAAGGTATGGAATAAATCAATGTTAAAATTTTGTTTCTCTTCAGGAGATTTTCAGTAATAATACCCGATTGTTCACCCCCCATAAAAAATGCATAGAAACTTTTCAACGCTTTGAGCGACCTCTAAATATTTTTTAATTCAAAATAGAAAAAAAGAGTGGCGTAATTTTTTTTTCGGTATAGAACAATCCTAGTGGGTGAGAGCATTCAAATTCCGTCTTTACTTTTTAACATTCACTATTGGACCACCCTAATGAACATATGTACATACTTTTGTTTAACTTTCAATTGCTTACGGCGCCACATAACTTGTGCTGCTTACTCTTTGCTGCCTGGTCATTTCGTGGACTATGCAGTCGAGAAAATAATATATTGCCATAAAAATGTGTAAGAAAAGTAATGCAAATACAGGGAAATGCGCGCAACTGTGTCATATGGTTGACTGCAGTGAGCCATTGTAATTTTGTGTAACTTTATTGTTTTGCTACTACTGGGCACTGCTACCACTGCTTCACTACAATTTGTATTACAACGGGTCGACAAGGAAAATATCTTCGCATAAATAAATATTTGTTTGCATACAGAAATAGAGGTGCAGGAATAGATAAGACTGCAGCTGGTAGATCCATAAAGTACGCTGGGACAAATACGTAGTACATATTTATGCATTTATTTTGTATTTGTCTTGCTCTTGTTGAGATTTATTTTTTTATGAAATAAATTCAGTTCTGATTGGAATACTGCATAACTATTCATAGAATTATGCTTAAGATGATTTGTCTCTTATTTGTACAAGAACACTTACATATATTTCGGAATTTTTAAATGGAGGAAACCAAAATATTCCATAATAAAGATGGTGCGGCAAAATTAAGTTATATATATATGGTTATGCATATTGGAACAGTGAAATTGCAGCTTACATAAAAGACAATGTTTCTGCAATCTGATTAGATTTCAATGATAAGAAATTTCATATGTTTTTATATTTTTTTCTAAGCACTTTGAATTCCACTTTTTTGTGAACTTTTCTCACACCTATGCGCAAGCAAACTAATAACTTAGTAGGTATTGACAGATATTTTATGAAAAATTGTAAAGAGAAAATTGGACAAATGGTGTTGCCAGATATGTGCAATATCAGAAAAAAGATTAATTATAAAAAAGCCGCACTAATGCCATTTCATTGAGAACGCATAAAAATAATTAATTCGAAAAAAACGTTGGATAGAAAAAAAACTAATACAGAAAAAAATTTCGGTAGAGTTGCCGCTATTCGAAAAAAATTTTATATGTAAAAATGGGTTGCTTTCGTGTGTTATCGCATAACTTAATAACGGCTCAGGGAATTTGCTTCGCTTTTATTTCATTTTGGGCCTTTCTATCTGTAGAATGAATGTAATGAAAAAAAGGAACAGTCCAGCGCCTTCGTCTTGGCCTGCAGGCTGTATCGGAGATACAGCCGCTAAATTTAAACGTAGAATACGTGGTATGGTTAAGAGCATATCCAAGTAAAAAAACAAAAGCACACACTAA
>NW_016199360.1:0-2634 GCF_001687245.7 Rhagoletis zephyria | reverse complement strand
GCGAACGTCACAGTGGATTTCAAGTTCAAAATAAACACATACCAAGTGGGCCAATTTTTCCTACTTCTGAAAGAAATGTTGCATTGTAATTGTAATTATTTGCCCATTTTTTCAGTTTTGTTTAATTTGGCCACCCTTAAAAAATATACATACTTGGCACTTACACATTTCATATGGTATGACAGAAATACACTCACACTGGAGAAATGAAACTTACATTACATATCTATTTTGTCTCATAATCAATATACATATATACATATATACATACATACATCTGCTTTTGCTTAAGGCTATATTTTTTGTCTTTTTTTATCCCTACCTCTACCCCTGTTCCTTATAATTACATTTATGTATGTTATTCTGTCTTCCTTTATCTTCAATTTAATCTTTCTACTCTATCGATAACAAAATCGATGGTAGCACCCTACAAAATATCTATAACAAAACCAATAAAAATATCGATAACAAAATCTATGACAAATTGAATAAAAATTTCGATAGCAAAATCTATAATAATAATCGATTAGAAAATCGATAAAAAATAGTTTCGGAAATCGATAAAAATATTGATAACAAAATCGATAAATAATCGTTAACAGTATCGATAACAAAATCGACAAAAATATCGATAACAAATTCGATAAAAAATATCGATAATAAAATCTACAACAATATCTATAACGAAACCAATAACAAAATCTATAAAAGGAATCAATGAAAAACTCGTTAAAAATCGATAACAAAATCGATAAAAATATAGATAAAAAAATCAATAAAAATATCGAAACTAAATCGATAAAAATATCGATAATAAAATCTACAACAATATCGAAAAAAAAACAATAACAATATCTATAAAAAAAATCAATAACAAGATCGTTAAAAATATCTATTACAAAATCGATAAAAATATATAAAAAAATCGATAAAACATAAAGACTGAATAAAGCAGCTTTTGCTGTCAGATTAAATTAAGCAAATACAAACAATGTGCGTTTTTACTCGCTTATTTTTCTGCATAAGGTACTGCTGATAGCTAACGCAGGTTTAAGGAGAATAAATAAATTGGGAGTAAAAATATTTAACTAAATAGAGAAAAAAAACAACTGTAATACTAAAATGCCCAAGCGGGGAAAGGTAAGGGTAATATTTAAAATGGAAATAGTCTTGTCAGAAAAGAATGTATGTTTTTAGAGAAAAGAAGGGCAGCAGAATAATTCTAGAACTGCGGTTAAAGTGAAAAAAGTCAAAATTTTCCACAACCTTATGCGTTTGGCTAAGCGCGTTTTAATGGTCTGTGAGTATTGAAAGGCTCCTGAAAGGCTATGATGGTACTCCGGTCCAAGAAATGAATTACTCGCACTTAGTAAGAAGTTATTTATTAGTTCAAAAGTTAATAATTTAATTAATTGGAATGTTAATATTTAAAAGAAACACTGATGATGTACTCGTAACGCGTCGTGGCACACACTCGTGCCGCTGTCTCGCAACCGACCAACTCAACTGAAGAAAAAGGGTTGCCAACCTTACAGTATTTACGGTAATACAAACTTCAAAACTTAAAGCAATTAAAACAAAGAGAAAAGCTAAGAATAAGAGCAGTACACAGCTGTTGTCTCTGCGGATTATGGTGTTCTACTGCACACAAATAAAGGTAACACAATGCTGGCTAAACTTACAACACAGGCAAAAGGATGGACAACAACAAAAAATAGACAAAAAATCAAAACTACAACGAATGCTAGTATTTCCAGACAACCGTCGACAGTAGATAAATATATGTATTTCAGCTTTGGCTTGACTCAAACGTCGTCATGGCACTCAAATACAGGGTAACCAGGTGAAACTTTAGAGGCTAGCTTTAGCTTTTAATTTTATACTATAACCGTCGAATTTTAGGTATTACTTCGTGGCTTTTTTTTACTTAAATATTCATAACTAAACACGAACCGCAACTGTAACAAAATATTTATTTTAGTAGTCATAATCCTTAATATTTCAAAGACTGCATAAATAGCTTACCGTTCAAAAGATAAAATGGTAACGCAAACTGAAATTTCATTGAGAAAATTAACTGGCGGTTTCACCAGAAATTAAAGTGAAAACTTTTTTAGATAAAAAATAATTTTTCATCTAAATTGCTTTCATAACCCTGGCTGCAATTTAAAACGAAAAATGTGTCTATAAACTGTGTTTGTTACCATTTGATTTGTTGACACTTACTGCTAGTATTGTGATGTAGAAAACAAACAAAAAATCCATATCTCAATTTTCGGGCTTTACTTTTCCAGAACTGAACTCCTTTTTGCATATGTGCCTCGAAGTAGTAGTACAGTCGTTATTCGCCTGATGAGAAGTTATTTTGTGTTTTGCTTAGAATATCGTTTTTGTTAATTGCGACGCGTTAATGAAGGATTTTTGTGGTTGAATATGCCGACTTATTTTTAACTAAATTTTGTACTGGATATACTTAGCTTCTAACCTTTTTTTTAAATAAATTGAACTTCGGTTTTTGTGAGCATCTAGTCACACTGCTCAAATACTCGAGGCCTACCCCAATAGAATACCAGCGACTTCACATAACCGTTATAACTAATTAGGTAGTTTTCATTCAATTCTGAGGGGGGGGGG
>NW_016199359.1:0-2634 GCF_001687245.7 Rhagoletis zephyria | reverse complement strand
AGAGAGAGAGAGAGAGAGAGAGAGAGAGAGAGAGAGAGAGAGACAATCTGATTGAGCAGTGGTGGTCAAAGTGCTGGCCAATGGAAAACTGTTGGCAGTTGAATAGAAAGAGAGAGTTTGCATATTACTGCCGTATATTATTACAATCACTCCAGTGCACATTGTCGACCTTCCGTCGACAGTTGCGGTTTGAAAAGGAGAGAGAAAGAAAGTGAAGTTAGGATTCGCATCCTGAGGTCGCCGCTGCCGCCAAATGGAACTGCTGCTGCTGCAGTGCAAAGTGCAGTGAACAACAGGGCACAGAGAGCTCTTCGATCGATCTCAAAGCACAGGCACAATGGTGCAAAAGTGTAAAGTGTGACTTAGTGGTGGGGACACAATGGTGAACATACACACACACACACACTGCTCTTTACAATGCACACACACTCACAGTTTTTATCATCCTCTTTTGTGCTCCCCAAGAGGTGAGTACTGTGTTTGAACACGAGCAGGCGTCGATGAGAAGAAGAAGAAGAAGAAGGAAAAGGAGGAGATGCAAATGTGTTTAGAGTAACCAACAAGCCTTGTTGTCCTGTTGTTCGCCGCCAAAAACGATCAATTGAATTTGCTGCTGACCACTAAAGACTACAACTACAACTACAACTGCGGCTGCCGTTTCAATTATCAAAAGGAGATAACAAGCAAAGAGGAAAACAGGTAAAGCAGTTGTACAAATGAATTGCAGCAGTGATGGTTAGGAGAAGAACCGGCAAAAGTGGGATCACTAATGATCGGTGCAGTGAAACTACGAGGGGATACTTTGGAGAAGGGGGCTCACAGCTGCTTTGAATGAAAGCTCACATGCAGGCAAAAAAGTGGGCAAAAGTGAACATGGTTTGAAAAATGCAAAGGAGAAAAAGTGTGGTGCTGCTGATCTGACAAGACACTTGCCCTAGAAGCAAAAGTAGTGGCTTGAAAGTATCGACTCGTTTGCTTGCGCACTGTTGATTTGTTGATTTAATTGCTCCTCTACTTTTTCTTCTTCTTTTTCTTTTCTCTTTTTCTTTGCAATCACTGCCCAGAAGAAAAACAAACAAACAAACTGCACACAGGCAAACTTCGATGATAGATGATGATGATGGTGGTGGTGGTGGTGAAGTTGGTGCCGAACACTGCCACCACCCGTGTCAAATCGAAGCAATGGAGAATGGCAATGCAAGTCAACTTCGGCAGAAAAGAGAAGGAGAAGGTGAAAGCAGAGGAAACGGTGGTGGAAGATAGTAGGCCAGGAAATGACGACGAATCGATGAATCTCTGGTTGCGTTTTGTCGGTCAAACTTTGAATGTCGTTCTGCTGTTAGAATGAAACTGAAACTGGCTATATCTGCTTTTCCATTAGCTATTCAACTCTCGGCTTGGCTTGACTGACTGTCTGACTCTCTGAATGAATGAATCAATATTACCAGTCAGTTTAGGCAGTTTAGAACAACACAGCACAACACACACAGACAGCACTCAAATGCCAAACTGTTTGCAAATGCACAGCAAAGAGGTTGACAAAAAAGGAGAAATAGAAAGTGAGAGAGTTTCTTTCACCACGAGCGTGCCAAACGTGCTCGCATGCTTATCAGTCAGTTTGGTGGTGGTGGTGCTGATAGAGATGGTTAGTCTCAGTTAGTCAGTGCTAAATCATTGCGTTTTTGCGGCAGTTTTAGCTAAAGCTAAGCGCGCCGAAGAAGATCATGACCATCATCATCATCACCATCAGTGTTATTGTTATGGGCAGTGGTAACATACCTGAAGCTGAAGCTGAAGTAGAAGTTGGTGTGAGGGAAAAAGTGAGGAGATCAAAAAGGTTCTTTTTCAGAAGTAGAAAACACTTTTCTTTTTCCGTTCAACTCTTCAACAGTCGACCGATTATCCCTGAGATCCGGTGGTAAAGTGAAAAGGTGTTGAAGATTTGAAGAGTTGAGAGGTGATCATCACCAGAACAACATCAACATCAACAACAAAACTGGAGAAACCGCTTGTTGTTATCACAATTTGCTGTTCATTTCACACCGGTGTCTACCGGCGGCACAGTCGTCCTCAGTGGTCAGCGCCGATCATGATCTAACGGTGGTAAAACGATGATAAAACGACGGCGATGTCTTCTGCTTCAGAGATCGTCGAGGACTAGTGTGTTGAAGTATTAGCAAGGCGTGTACGGTGTTGCCTGCCTGCCGCAGAATCATAACAAAGAATAGGGAGAATGCCAGCTGCGGAGAGAGAGAGAAAGACAGAACAGAAAGAGAAGTGAGAGCGCCGAGCTGAAGTAGAAGTAGAAAGAGAGTGGCAGTTTTTGCTGCTGCTGAAGAAAGAAAGAGCGAGAGTGAGGAGCAGCAACTGAAGTAGAAAAGATCGGTGGCCAGGCCAAGGGAGCTAGCTTACTGCGGAAAGTAGTAGCTGTGGTCGGAGGTTCACAGGTTTGCTGCCTGCTGGCTTCTCTCCTTATTAGTGGAGTAGAGTAGAGTAGAGTAGTACTTCTTTCGAAGTCGATTGCTTGCCGAAGCTCTCCGCGAATCGATGAGATGATTTTGACAACGATCGAGATTCGCTGCCGTTGCCGCTGCTCCAGTGAGTCGTCCTCTGTGGGTGTGACACAGTCGCTCA
>NW_016199358.1:0-2634 GCF_001687245.7 Rhagoletis zephyria | reverse complement strand
CGTGTTGTAACATGGTAATAAATCAATCGAAGTGCTGCAACATGTGTGCGCCGGAACTTTGGAGTTCGAAATGGGAGTTGGCGATGACATCGTGCCTTTATTAAACATAAATATTTTAAAAGCTCTAAAATGAATCCATTGAGAACGGAATGCCCTTTCGGTTGCATTGCAGGTAATTCTAAACAGATGACATCGCCGTAAACTGAGGCAGCTTCTCCTATTCAGTTACCTCAAGTAAAATGAAAAACTGCCTATATCAGGTTTGAATTGAAGGATTGAACTTTTCTATAATAATTAGTTCGAGCTTTAGGACCAGTGGGACAATTTGTCTCAGCAACTACCCCAGCTATGCCGAAGCAGTCAATCTCAAGTTTGATTCTCTGGAATACGTTAGCACTGGAGGTAATTTCAAAGCTGGACCCTCTAAGCTTAACCAGCAGCTGACAATTCGAACTCGACAAATTTCATCAGAAAAAGTATCCGTGGAGAAAGGTCTTTTTTTTATCTAAAACGCGGAGGACCTGGACTCTAGTGGTAGCCAGGCAGCTCGAAAATTCAGGCGACTGTAGCACATGAACTAGCATATCAGCGCCAATGGTACATGAGAGTATTTCAGGGGCAGTTTTCGTCATCACTTTATGGGTCGAGTATAAGCTGAGCATAAACTGTCGCAACGATGACTATGGCAATCAAAGCTGTTCCATCTGTCAAACTCAAGCATTTTTCGATATTCTCCGTGTGCATAGACAGACTTAACTCGCAGCTATTTATGCCTACCAGGCCACTAGAGAATATAGAAAAATAGGGAAAAAGTAGACACTCTCTCCATTGGACCCTTCCTGACAATGGATACCAGCATAATAAAAGAATTGCTTAGGAATAAAAAAGAGCAAGGAGTAAATGTAACTAGTGGCGCTGTACAGGACTATGCCGTGTAAAGTGATTAATTGGGGGGATGTAGTTTAAAGGGATTTTAAAGGCGGCGCTGTACAGGACTATGCCGTGTAAAGTGATTAATTGGGGGGATGTAGTTTAAAGGGATTTTAAAGGCGGCGCTGTACAGGACTATGCCGTGTAAAGTGATTAATTGGGGGGATGTAGTTTAAAGGGATTTTAAAGGCGGCGCTGTACAGGACTATGCCGTGTAAAGTGATTAATTGGGGGGATGTAGTTTAAAGGGATAACTAACAAATCTGAACGGGATTCTGCAGACTAAAGATTTATTTGTTCAATTAAAGTACTCTGCCAAATATACACCGTTGAATATTCTAGGCGAATGCAATGATGTGTTCTGGAGACGAGAGAAAAATATAGGCCCCATGTGGCCGGAGTACGTGCGTAGTTATTCCTTACAACCTTTTCTTTCCTTCACAACACAGGATACAATAGATAGATAGGATAGATAGGTCGCAGAGGAATCTAATAGTGAAGTGTTTCGAGTGAGATCATCTGGCTTTTAGTTCCTTTGAAAATTGCGGTGACCGCCATCGAAAGTAACGTTGTGGCAATGAGCGACTTAGACTCACTCTATTATCCAAGTTAGATTTTTAACTCCATTAGAAAAGACGGAAATTTTTGTCAGGTTTTCTTAAACTTATGGACTATTCGCTAAGAATTTTCTGTGATAAGCTTCTCAATTGCGCTGGCATATGCTAAATGCCGAGCTTGGGAAAGTTATTCTACACAATGCAAAAGAAACTAGCTCTATTTATGACCAGTGCGGATAAAAGAAAGCCTCTGGACATTTCGTGCCCACATTAAGTTTGCATAAAGCTTTGAAAATCTACACCGTCACAAACAAAATTTTTACCGTGGAAAAAGCTAGAACACACAGACTAAAAGTTCGCTACGCTTTCTACTCTTCTAACTATAAGTTTTACGTGGCGGGTATATGTATGTAGATCAACACTGGCCTATATGTATGCAACATTAGAGGCAAAAGCTACTTGTGGTTCTTACTTATTATTTTATTCACCTGCAAATTTAACATGGATTTCTCAAACGGTGTATCAAATCATTTGGTAAAATAAGAAATTTCTTCTATTGCTTATTCTCTAATGTGTCAGGAAGTTGGATATAAAATAAGTTATATAATACACTATAAGCTCTTCAAACCGTAATGAATTTTACAAGTAGTTTAAGACTTCAATCCAAGATGTAGTTAAATTTTTGTATGTAAAAACTGTGTGCATTTGCCACAAAATGCCCACAGGACACTGTATAAAATTGCTACAAAAAATAATGTTTGACAAAAAATTGCGAAACGTAAATTTTGCATGCAGTTGGCAGCAACCGCGCAGTGGTCGCAGTCACTTCAATGTCTCTTACATTTTCGCATTCTTAAGTAAATGTGTGAAATTTTATTGTCAAAGCTGGCACAAGCTGGAAAAGCTCAACTTCTGCATTGCAACAATTTTTCGTCCTTTGCAATTTCGCGCCGTTGTCATTTTGCCATTTTTTAAGCGCTCCTCACTGAAACTGAAGTTTATTTTTGACTGTTTTTTTATGATGCTCATCTGGGCACTTCACTTCCGCCTTTCACACACACACGCACACGCACACAAACTAATAACTTTTCTTTCTCTTATCTTTCTACTTGCAGACGGAACTCTCGCATAACTTGCAACAGTTGTC
>NW_016199357.1:0-2634 GCF_001687245.7 Rhagoletis zephyria | reverse complement strand
ATAAAATGCAAGGAAAAATTATTTATTGATTGAACATTAATTTAAAAAAGGGAACAAAAGTAGATACTGAATCAATTAAAATTACATGGTAAAAGAAGTATCACTTTTATTGAACTCTAATTGCATAGCCGATATTTCATTTGTCGGAAAACTCATCGCAACTCGTTTGGGGATTTGTCAACAAAATAATTTCTATAATTTGCTATCAAATCGTTTATTTACTATTTTATAAAATCATTTTAAATTTAAAAAATGAGAAAATTCCAAGATTAATGTATATAATGAGAATGTTTGCAAATATTTACTGCAAAATTTAAAGAAACTTTAAGCGCGAAAAGCTGGTTGTGGAGTTGCTCGCATGAAAAGCCTGTACAGCCTGAATGACTTCGAAAGCCGCAACGCCTGAAAAACCTGCTATGCAGCTTCAGCTTTACATTCGATACAGAGTATTCTTCTGTCCATCTTTTTATTTGGGGGCGCCTAAAATACAGGTCGCGAGCTACTAGGCGCCCGCGAACTACCGGTTGGACAACACTGCTATGTAGGGAAGGTGCGTCTATTCAACTGCTGGGTGCGATTAAAAAAAAAACAGCCTGATATCACTCAGTTCATGAAATACGATGGATGGGGCATTGCTGTAAACAATTTGCTGCATGATAAAGAAGATCGCATGCTTTCCCAAATATACAAATATACTAAATAAAATTATTATTATTAATATAAATACTGCTTATTACCACTGACAGCTTTTAAAGGTTGAAAAGACGCTAACGCCCACATTGCCTTGTCCTTATCAAGTATGGTGTTTGAGCTGCATTGACCTCTCACTCTGGTGATCGTATTTACATATGTATGTTCACGGACGCAGTACTCAAGTGATCCTGAAACATTGAACCTGGGAAGTGAACTTTGATTGGCAATCGTAAACTATTATTGGTATGTGAGGGTGTAAGTAGTCTTACTTTAGCGATCCCTTTTCGGAAACTTGAAAATTCTATACTGAATGACTGTTCGTATAAGCGATATGATATGCATCCGTTTTAGTTGATCAAAAGCAGTTGTTGTTAGTGGATAAATTATTTGGATTATGCGATCAGTCCAGAAATAGGAATTTCTCAGGCCAAAACTAAAAAAGCCAAATAATGATAATTGAGGTGAAACTGCTTTAGCGGCGGTTGGTTGGTTAGGAGTAAATTGTCAAATTCAACGGAAGTTACACATGGAAATAGTTGGGGCTGAACAAATTACTTCTTGATTGTATGCACATGATATTAATTTAACAAAAACTTGCTAATAAAAGGTTAAATAATAGCCTGCTATCGATATTTTTTATCGATTTAGTTACCGATATTGTTATGGATTTTCTTATCGATATTTTCGCAATTTATCGATATAATAATCGATATTTTTATCGATTTTGCTTTCGATATTTCTTATAGATTTCGATATCATATTTTTATCAATTGAGCTATAGATATTGTTATCGATTATGCTATTTATATTTTTATCGGTTTTGTTAACGATTTTGCTATCGGTTTTTTTTATGGATATTTTCATCGATTTTGCTATCGATATTTTTATCTATTGTGTAATTGATTTTGTTACCGTTAATTTTATCGATTGCCTTAACTTGTGTAAATTTACTTAAATATATGGTAAGTGTTATCGATTATGCCATAGTAATGTTCGAATGAATAACTGTCAGACGACGCCTGAAAAGCCTACAAAGCTGTAAAGGATTTTATAAGGATCAATTAAGACTGAACTTAATTCAAGCGGTGCCCACCAAACATAGCAATGGTTTCAAAGTAGTACTCGGTGCGAACTCGGTTGGACACCACTGCTATAGAGGGTGTCGTGGTTCTACGTGCATATCCGTAAATCTGGTCCTTGTTCCGTTTGCGAGGGCTGTCAATGTTTGCGCAGCGCATAACGCATTGCTGGTATGAATGGCCTTTCAATCGGATACACGGTTACCTACATAACGAAACGCTTGGTACAAGACAGAAACCGCTTGCAGCTGCACCTACTTGTGGACAGACGCTGCAGACTTCAGTGAGCTCTTAAACCGAATAGATAAGTCGGAGTGTCCCCACAGTAGCTTCATTTCTTTTGGACATGACATAAGACTACATTCGGATTGGTTACCGCACCTTGCACATGGGTTGCCCATAAAAAAATTTGACGATAGATGGCGTTCGATATTGTACTAAGAAAGCTTGTTTTATAAATACATTTTCACTCTTAACTTTGTCATTATTTTAAAAATACAAATCCGGGATTAATTTCACTGAGAAAAAATATTAAAAACAAAATTCGCAAATAACTGAAACTTGAGTTTATATATACTCATATATAAAACACAAATTTTCCTTAGTTTTGTTTAGTAACATCTTAGTAAATTGTTCTTAAGAAAAATAATAATAATATTCAGTAAGGGCATTTTCAGGACGCGTTGCATTTTCCTCCAAGTGCTGTTATAGCAACACCCTGCGCAGTTGATGCATGAATTATTGTTTTTTTTTTCAACGCACATTTTCACTGCCAAGTCTTGTCTTAAGTAAATTTCATTGAAAAACAAATTGTTTTTAAACACATTTTTCATTAAATTTCTACTTGAACAATAGCCAACAA
>NW_016199356.1:0-2634 GCF_001687245.7 Rhagoletis zephyria | reverse complement strand
GAATATTTTAAATGCTTCCGAAATTGTGTACCATGCATTACAAGTACATTTGTGTAACGAGTAGGTACTTTTAGTTCAGCGATATTTCGATCATTAATATCAGCAATAAAAAGTAATCTAGAATGCCAGATGCGTGCGAGAAAGTGATTATACAGTTCTCAACTTAAATAAATGCCGACTGAAGTATTTAGATTTTAATAGTAGGACATTGATAGTTTTCAGAGTGTGGTGGGCCCAAGCTGCCAAAGCTAAACGAAGTTAAATTAATTAGTTTAGAAAAGTATATGTGCACCTTTGTTACTGCTGAATAAGAATGGTGATGAAACGTTTACGTTTATGTTTTAACTCAGATTATATACATAGATATGTACATACATACATATAAATACAGGGATAGGGCTCGAAGTGTTACCAACAAAAAGTGCTATAATTTGTCTATTTGTTTTTTTTTTAAGAGCATCACTTCGTTATTAAGACTAGTCATACTAGAATAATGATATCGAGTTTACTCGGGAAAGCTTTACATGCTGTACGAATGTGGTCTTTTGTGGTGGTATTTTGCATTGAACAGGGCATAAAGATAAATCAACAAATCTACCGTGAACAGATTTTAAACGATGCTTTGTTACTTTGGGCACGAAAACAATTCGGCAGAAATCATAGAACATTTCAATAAGATTAGCCACCAGCGAATATATTGCCGAAACCCAAAGTTTTTTTTTTTTATAAAAAAAAGCTTCCCAGCCTCATTTATGTATTCGCAACAATTTCTGGTTGCCAAAGTATCAACTAAAGACTATGAGACAGTCAACGCCATGCACAAAGTACCACAAGATCATATGCGTGCAGCCTGTGTAAAGGACAGCTTCGATGCTGCAATTAGCCGCGATAAAGGCGGCTTACATCGAACAGTAATACACTTTTTTAAAATCTTGACTAGTCTTTATGATGAAGTGATGTTTTTTAATAAAAAAAAAAAATATACAAAATTATAGCTTTTTTAATTGGTAACACTTCGAGCGCATACAAAGTGTAATACGAAGACGAAGTTGAATGTGAACACGTAGACCAACCGAATACGAATAGGAAGACGAATTCGATTACGACAACGACGATGAATATGAAGACGTTCATATATCAAGATGAATTCGAATACGGAGAGGGATACGAAAAAGATGACTTATACAAAGGCAAACAATTCTCGATACAAAAAAAAAATAATCGAATGGGAAGTTGTTTACACAAATTTCGTAAGCGACGAATTCAGTGCGCAAACAATGCGGTAAGCTTAGGTAAGGATGAAACGATACGAGTAAGTAAATACTCGATACTTTTCGTTCGATACCAAGTAATTTTAGTAGCGACTCTTTTGGACCAAGTACTAAGTAGGTATCGAAAAAAATACTCGTATCGAATTTTGCTTCGGAATTTTTTCCTTCAATGTTATTCCTAATATGAACCGTCCTGTGCTTTATGCAGGATCCAACTACACAAGATTTGACATGCTGAAGCAAAAGAAAAAAATATTTTTCTGGCTTCGACGTTCATAACTACGACGCCTTCCTGCTCTTAATGGCTGCTTAATTTCCAGCGAAAACCGCGAGTAGACTTCAAAGTCGAAATACTAAAGGAAGGGGAGATTTGTTCTGTTATTGAAGAAAAGAAGAAAAGGAGTAGGGCCCAGCTAAGAAAATTTAAACGCCATCTTTGCATCTCGTCTGGAGGAAAGTTGATGTCAAATAGAAAAGTTATTCTAATTTTCCGCGTTTACATACATACATAGCTACTAGAAAGTCATTAATATTTAAATGTATATGCTGCTGAATTACTTTTACATTTTTTTTAATGAAATTCCATCATTATTTTGGTTTTTTTTTTATACTCTTCACAGCTCCAATTGTATGTGAAACTGTACCAGGTCATGTAATAAAAACACATTTTTGAAACTGCCGCATTTAAATATTTGGATTTTAATTTTGTATACAAGTCAGCCGACAGTACAGGATGATTAACTTCTGACTTAAAAAATAAAATTGATCTTAGTTAATGCGGAATACCTTCATAGAAAAAGTATGGATACTTTTCTGGTATCGATAATTCTTGCAAGTAAAAGTATCGATACCTTTGTAGTGTCGTTTCATCCCTAAGCTCTGGCGAAGTGTAAAATCGAAACGAAAACTTTCGAATCTAACTTACCATAATTTTTAATGAAAACATTTAGCAAAATAAGAAATTTTTTATTTTTACTTCCGAATAGTATGGAAATCTTAAAGAATTCGAAAAGAAATCATTACTACTCTTTCCGATTGATTGCCTAATTTTCTAAAATTAGAGGTACTGTCCACACTCCGATTCTTTTACGAAGTTGCAGAAGAAAATCGGCAAAGTAATTAAAATAATGCTGCGATGTGAAGACTTTTTTTTGGAATTTTCTTTAAGCAATCATACATAAATTTCCTTACAAGTTCGTGTCACCCACTTCATACGAATTTAGATTTATGTAACTAATATTTTAGGAACTGTGGTTTGTAGGGTATATGAGCTTTCGAATTAAAACAACCGACAATTTTGAAAGTTTCACAGCTGAGCAGTGTTGCCGCGAATCATTTTTAGCGGTAGCCAAATTCCGTTAAA
>NW_016199355.1:0-2634 GCF_001687245.7 Rhagoletis zephyria | reverse complement strand
TAATAATGTGCAAGCTTGTAGTGGCCCAAAATCCTCGTTGATTTTTGAAATTTTTTTCCGACGGTTTGTGTAGTTTTTCCCAGGTAACGCATGCTTTTTTTTATAAGTAAAATTCGTAACATCGTAGGGGAAAAAATTGACTATTTAAAAGGATACCCGAAACTTTCGTAAAAATTTTAATTAAAAAGTTTGAAATTTTGACAAAAAAATTATATTTTCTAAACTTTGCACAAATTTTTTAACTTTTCTTTATGTAGTTTTTGTTACAGTGTGAGCTATATTAAAAAAAAACTTATTAATTTACACAATTCTACCTATTGGTTTTTTTATGGTGCTTTGTTCCTGCACTGAGGGCTGCCAGATCTACTGTTATTTTTATTATCTGTTTCTAAGTCTTTTGCGCCTACTTTTCCTTCTGCTAGTAATGGGAATATTAGTATTTTAAACAAATTTTCCGTAATATCCTATATTCAAATGAAATAGGATCCAGATTTTTTTTAATGGTAGTTCTTTTAGTTGGCACTCTAGATTGCTAGGATCGATCCTTCTCGTGGTAATGCCTAGCGAAACTTTTTCCCTTTGGATATAATCCAAAGTTGACATATTCATTCAAGTATACCTCAGGAATATAAGTTGAGGCTCAAATCGACTGCGAAATGGAACGAGCTTAAATTTATGTGGGTATCGGGACACTGTAGTGTTTAAGGCAATGAACTGGCTGATGAACTGCCGAGATGTGGCGCTTTAGAGCGGTCAATTGGAACGGAGCCAATTACAGGGCCAGGCACAAAGATCTCATGAATTAGGCACAAGTCTTTGCTGAAAAGGCCAGACCGGTTGATGGTATAATTCTTACTCGATTAGAGATAAAGTTCCTAGACTGATTGCAAAACCCAATTCATGGCGACCACATTTGTATGAGCACCATAGTTATCATCGGCGAACCACTGTGTACATCTAACTTGGAGAATGTGGATAGTGTGAACATTCATCTTAATCTTTCTTTTAGGCATAATTAACAATAGGTAACTATCGATGAGTGTTTTAAAAATAGTAGGTTTTCCGGGGAAACACAATTCCATTCAAATCTCTCAGTATTAATGCAGTCTCGTAGAAAGCCTGATTTTCAATGGCCATCCCAGATTTCATCTAAAAATAAACGTCTGCCACGATGCAAATTTTTGCGGCTTCATTTCTAAGATTCTATCTAACTCGAGTTAAGCACAGTTTTACAGTTAATCCACTTCCTTAAATCAGCTCTCAAAAATTTACATTGGTTATTTTAATTATATGGCCGAGGTGATTTTTTCAAGTCAGGTTAAACGCGTCAAGACTGTCAAAACGATCCAAGTAGCTGGTCATTTTGTGTAGTTGTACAACATAATTTATAGTAGACAAATTAAGTACTAAATATATTAACATATGTACTTAAGAAGAAATGTTACCATAAATATAATTTTCTTTCTTTCTTGTCTTGTCGACCATTTTCTTAAGCTACATACGTACCACTACATTAGCATAGTGGTGTCACTCTGCGTACATATGTACTTAAATACAAATTATGTATATACATGTATGCTCGCCAAAATTATTATCGTGCTTAGTTTGTATTACATCTTAAAAGATGTTACTACTAAAATGTGTTTAAGAACGTAGTATAGCAAATATATTTGCAACGTAAGACACATTAAACTATAAATATGGTTTATATATTCTGCGCTTTTAGAACAAGCGTCCATACGCGAATATACATACATATGTATAGTACAAAGTAGTTTTACGACAAATAAACTGCTTGTGTGTAAAAAAATTCACTTTGGACGAACATTCGGAAATGTTGGATATTTAGTTTTATAGTAGTCATTTGGTGCAGCATATGTAATAAGCTATCGATATTCCAAAAGCATGGCAGCTTATTTTCAGAAAACATATCGTTTGTTTACTTAAAAAACTTCATAACTCAAACAAAACAAAAAATTAAAAACTTAAAAAAGGGCTTTCAAGTTTTTAGGGAAACTAAATATGCAGCCAATTATTCGTAAATGAATAGCTAAGCTGCTTCTGACAAGAATTGCTGAAACTAAAATTCTCGAATGCTACCTCTCCTTTATAACTTAGAAGTAAACGAAATTCTACAAATCTTAAAGGGTTAAATGATTTCTTTCGCTTTCGTGGCTCACAGGAATGAAAAACTAGGTACAATTTTACCTTTTTCCGACAANTGATCGATGCATTCTTTGTTTTTTTTTTCTCTTTCCTTTACCGTGCTTATACTTGTGGACACGGGAGAAGCTTCGCTTTCATTTTGAGGAATAAACAATTTTAAAGAAACAAATTTTAAAGTAAACCGACTTCAATTCTCATATAACAATTTAAGATTATCGGTAATTTCGTCACGATTTAATTATCGGATCTAAGCAAAATTAGTATGGGACCACCCTTGAGGTACCACCTTTCCGATGAAAAAAGATTTATCGAAATCGGTTAACGTGGTCCATAGTTATGCGGTAACATACATAAAACAAAAAATCCGGCGAACTGATAACCTCCTCCTATTTCTGAGGTCGGTAAAAAAAGTCATATTCTGTATTATCTTAAACATTTTACATTGCATTTAGAGCAGCCACTACGAAA
>NW_016199354.1:0-2634 GCF_001687245.7 Rhagoletis zephyria | reverse complement strand
TGCTTTTATTATTGCACTCGTTTTTACTAACTTTTTAGAAAGAGGTGCGCATGTTGTCCTGACGGCTTTCAAAATANCCTATTCTACATTTCGATCGGAGTTCCGTTTTTCTAAGTTGCAAATTTGTTGACGGAGAACGTTTCGATTGTTATTTTCGTTGGTTTAAATAATAAAATTTTATAAAAAAAAATTAAGTAAAATATACTGTGCATGATAGTAAGTCATCATAAATGAATTTTCTCGATTTCTGTGTTTTCGCAGCGGTAATACGGGCAATACGAAAAATTGGCTCAAATATTAGCAACCAAAAGGGATATTGCGCGAGGTTTTCAAAGAGGAAACACAGGCGTTTTTGTTTTCATTATCTATAAATAAGACTGTGAAATGCACTGAATACAATTTATTCTTTGTATATAAAATTAATAGATGTATGTACATACATACATGCATACATAAAATGTGAAGTTACATAAAAAAAGATGCTTTTATTATTGCACTCGTTTTTACTAACTTTTTAGAAAGAGGTGCGCATGTTGTCCTGACGGCTTTCAAAATAGAATTCATTTGCGTTCAAATCTTCCACTCTGTAGTAAATGCAAATGTTGTGGAGTGCTCAAACAACGTTTATAATTTCACTGGCTTTGACCGATTGATGAATTTATGACTCTTCACTCATCTTAGAAAGATCAAACATGTCCCTAACAGGCCTATTCTGCTTGTAACCGAACATTTTGTAACAAGCTAATTTTGTTACCAACAATTGTCACCACTTCTTGCAACCGCAATTCTATTTACCTTGGTAACGTTTTAATTTATTCAGCAATTCAGCTATGGAGTTTTGTGTAAATTCTGTTCCATATTTCACGGGGCAATATTTTTTTTGTTACCTGCTCATGAGATGGTAACAAAATTTACCGGCTACAAGAGTGTGGAGAATACGAAAAGGGTTTAAAAATTGACAGTAACTTTACTAACCGGTGACAAAATTTTTGTTACCAACGCAGAATAGGCCTGTAAATCTCCGCCTTTCAATTTCCGCATCAGCAATCTGTGACTCGTTCTCCTCTTCAAGCAATAACGCCGCGGCTATGGATTTCATTTTTATAATTACGTTTCCACTTAAATAAAGCACAAACGAAATTTTATTTTTAAATTACAATGATGTTAGATATATTTAGTTATTTTAAAATATTTACAAACTTTAACTTCATAAGCTGCTATAGTTTGGTGGCAAATATTTCTTTTGTTTTGTTTCGATTTCACACATTCCTAGGCAAACAGCTGATTTCGAAAGATGTTTTCTCTCTTCCTCTTCCTCTTTCGATTCGATCGTAACGCAGAATACCTAAGTTCGATCCTTGCGGAGCGAAATGCGGGAACGTAATCGAAATGCAGAATAGCACTGATTACAGCCTACATTTACAGGTCTATTCTGCACGTTACCGAAGATTTTGTGACCGGAAAATTTTATTACCAAAAAATGTTACCACTTCTTGTTACCGCGATTCTAGGTATGTTGGTAATGCAGTGAAAATATTCAGCAATTCAGCTATGAAGATTTGTGGAAATTCCAGTATTGCATATTTTGTTACCAGCTTATAAGATGGTAACCAAATTTACCGGTTACAAGAGAGCACAGAATGCGAAAAAGGTTTAAAAATTGACAGACACTTTAATTACCGGTTACAAAATTTATGTTACCAGCGCAGAATAGACCTGTTAGGAGGCATTTCCGCCCCAACCATGTACATGTACGGCATTAATATTGGTCTCACTTTTAAATTGATTTTTTCGCTTAATGTTAAACCAATTTGAAATTTGAAAAATTGTCTTCACATCAGCATCAAAATACCTTTCTAACGATACATAATTGTTTATACATACCTTTGAGGTATAGTTTAGCCGTAAAAGTGGTGTAAAGAGAACATGATTGCCTATTTGTATATAAGATAAGATACCAAAAACCAAAAAACATATGGAAACATCATTATATTGCAATATACATATTCGGGGTCTTCATCAAAAGTGATAAACTGGTTTAATTATCCTTTTATCTCGTTTATCGGAAGTTTATCAATTTATATGAACGCCGCTATTATTTTATATTTCATTATCGGTGTGGTGGAATTGGGTGTGGGAGTTACGGTGTTGCGAATTCTGGTGTGGTGGGCTTAAGAGGTGTGGTGAGTTTAGGTGTGGTGAATTTAGTTGTGGTGAATTAAGGTGTGGTGGATTTAGGTGTGGTGAGTTGAGGGGTGGTGAGTTAAGGTGTGATGAGAAAGTTGAGGTGTGGTGGATTTAGGTGTGGGGGGTTAAGGTGTGGTGAATTAAGGTGTGGGGAGTGAAGTAGTGGTGGATTTAGGTGTGGGGAGTTAAGGTGTTTTGAATTAATGTGTGGTGAGCTCGGGTGGAGTAAATTTTTAAGCGGAGGTGGATGGGTTGAGGAGAGTTAAGTTAAGTTAAGGAGTTATGATCTTTATCCTTATCTTCATCTTCATCTTCACCTACATCTTCATCTTCATCTTCATCTTCATCTTGATCTTGATCTTCATCTTCATCGTCATCTTCATCTTCAGCTTCATCTCCATCTTCTTCTTCATCTTCATCTTCATCATCTTCATCTTCATCTTCATC
>NW_016199353.1:0-2634 GCF_001687245.7 Rhagoletis zephyria | reverse complement strand
GAATATTATAAATTTTTGGAAAATGGGCGTAGCCACGCCCACTTATGGTTACATGTGTATATCTTGGTAACCGCTGCACCAATTTCTTCCAAACTTGGCACAGTTGTTGACCTTGGTACAGCATAAAAAATCGCCGAAAATTTTTAAAATCGGACAATAACCACGCCCACATACCATATAACGGTAATTTAGAGAAATATAAAATCTTCGATAAATCAGTAAATATTGAAGCTAATTTATTCAAAATTAATGTTTGCAACAATTCTTTGCCAAGAAATACATTTATGGTAAAATTTTGGAAAATGGGCGTGGCACCGCCCACTTATGATCACATATAAGTATATCGGTAACCGTTCTACCAATGTGTACAAAACTCGGTGTGGTTATTGTGCTTGCCAAATATAAGCAAAACCTTGAAAATTATTGAAATCTGACTAAAATTACGGCCGCTTTTCATATAACGGTAAATTTCAGAAATACTTGAAACTTCAATATTTCGAAATTGAAGGACGCTAATTTACTTAAAATTGATACACCCCGGCTTACCATCTAGCAGAAGGTTTCGGAAAGAAATCTGAAAAAACATATATTTAATACTTGCGCCGGGTATTTAATGTTCGGCTCCGCCCGAACTTAGACTTTCTTACTTGTTTGGATATAGCTCTGTTCCGGTTGACATGCAACGTGCAACAATTTTTTTGAAAAATCATCCCTTAAAAAACAACAATTGAATAGATTGGTTTGAAAATAACCGTCTTCGAAATATCGATTTTCGAGAAAAAAATAACGTTACTGTTTTTTAAATGCCCATCAATTTTTTACGAATTATTCGTTTTCAAAGCACTTTTGTAATACAGATTCGAAAAGAAATTCTAATCCGTATTTCTATAAAATTTTCAAATCATTATTATAAAGTGTTGATTTCGAAAAACACACACCTATTGATTTTCGTGAAAATGTTTTCTATAAAACTGTCACTCATTCCGCAACTTTTAAGCCTAGTACGATAATGCTATAACAAAGGGATCTATTTTTTCTAGTTTAAATGAGTTAAAAAAAAAATATGAAAACACTACGTTGTAGAGGAAGAGCTTCTCTACATAAATAATTGCGTTGGGAAGTATTACGAAGTACAGTGACGCTCTTCGTCGGGTGTGTCGAGGGTATTTGCCCAAACTTTCGCGTCATACAGTGACACCGACTTGAGGAATGTGGTTAAAAGTCGCCTAGTTCTGCATATTCTATTTCAGACCACGTGCATTTTTGTCAAAGCGCCGCATGTTTTTGCTGCTTTTGGTATTCTACGAAGCAAATGTAGCGACTCATTTAACTTTAGAAGTCAAATATTCGGGGATTTTTATGTCTGTCACAAGAATAGGTTCGATTTTGCTCTCAGCTAAGGTAATTTCCATTGAATCCAGCCATTCACCTGACAGTGGACACCTTTAAACTGACTTCATTCGATCCAATGGGTAGCAGTGCTCCATCATGCATTGTATAGGGTGTTTCATCTAGACCTTATTTTTTTTTTAATAAAGCACTTAAAACTGAACTGGATGTATGCACCTTTTTTATCAACCGAAAGAAAGATATCTGACACCGCACCATGATAACGACCTTTTTATTCTCGGAAATTGGCTTTAGCGAGTTATCGTGCGATATCACGCCTCTGGATTACTTTTCTTGGGTTTATGTGAAGTCAGAAGCCTTCGTCGATAAGCCAGATACGATTCAAAACTTGGAAGCCAACATTACTCGCATAATTCGCGCAATGCTGGAAAGGGTAATTGAAAGTTGGTTCTTCCGAATGGACCACCTACAGCGTAGTCGCGGCCAACATTTGAATGAAATTATTTTTAAAAAGTAAAGGTCTGATAATTTTATTTCGGGTAACAATAAAGATGCCGATTTCCAGTTCGGTTTTAAGCATTTTATTTCAAATTAAAAAAGGTCTATAGTTTAATCGCTTAGGTGGTTACAGCGCAAATAAGGAAGGAGAAGAATCGAGTCAATAGCGACCGCCGTAGTCGGGAGGTTAGAGGTACGTACTGCCACTCGATTAAACGGAGGGAATAAGCTTTAGTATTCGCTGTTTGTCAGATTAGAAATTCAACCGGATCTAGAAGCGTTATCAGGTTCCAGCTACTTGTTGCCTTACGGGCCTCCTCCTTCCGTTTCGGATGAAATATTTTGTCTAGGTTGCAGGAATAATGGATTTTTGTAGAAATGGGGTTAAAGTGTAAATGAAATCAAGCTAATATTCGTCGAAATATGACTAAAATGGCCTTGAAGAGAAGTTATAAGCTCAGTTCTTGAATAAAAGCAGTGCACCTAGATATTATGTTCATATGTATATGCCTGTGTAAGCATGTATATAGTTTAAAATGTATGAACTTAGTAGTCTTATATACATCTCGCACACCGTCTTCAAAAGGGGCACAACTCAAAAGGTGACGTTTGTCAGAAAATGCAAAAAACTATGTTTTAGCACATGACAATAATATGGCCAAAGGAGACATTATGTTAGGTTTTTAAAGTAATTGTTACAAAAGTTTGCTCCAGATTTTGCTGAAAGGTAAATAAAAGCTCTTGTCGGCCGCTGTGGTGTAGTGGTAAGCAGTGCGCGCTTCCACT
>NW_016199352.1:0-2635 GCF_001687245.7 Rhagoletis zephyria | reverse complement strand
CGAAAGTATCGAAAACATTTGCACGGAGAATCAAATAACAATAAAAGTCTGGGAAACGTACTGCTAGAGAATACAACGGGAACAGAGGTATTGAGAACTTAACATTAAGAATAAGATGGTATTGGGATGAAAAATCATTTCGGTGAAAACCGTGATTGTTAACTCTAGGTCAGAGAAAATCTGGATCATTTAAACTTTAAGAATGTTTGTCACTAGGGGGGAACTGTCCATTTGGAACTATTTTTTTTTAATTTTCTGTGCAAGAAAAGTTCGTGTCTTAAGTCTTTCGTTTGCATAACTAAGAGCCAATTTTAAAATTTACGCTTAAATGTCAAAAATACGCAAGAAACGCCGCAAAGAAAAAGTCATCGTGTAAATGCCCGAGGATTTTCGAAGACTTTTTTAAAAGCGAACGTGCCAAAAACGCAGGGTGAAAAGTCGTCGTGTAATTGGCTCTAACTTTTCGCTTCCATTTTCGCGAATAGTTCAGAGAAGATTTGTTCCCGTTTCGTTTTCTGTCACAAAGATCCTGAGACTTTAGTTCCAAATTGTTATTCGCGCCTTCCTAAGACTTTGGTTCGAGTTTTCTTCTTTTTCAAAATGTTCCGGAGACTTTTTTTCTCACTTTTTTCTTTTAAAATGTTCCCGAAAGTAGTAAGTTCCATAGGGTTTTGTTCTTATATAATTCCCATTTAGAACGTTCTCGACCAGAACGACGTTTCTACGAGAACGACATTTAGTTTCGATCATACCTTTTATTCTTGGTCCCTTAAAAGATATAGGTACTTCAGTAATTTAATAGGAAGTGAGTTAATAATAGATTTAAGTGTGGCAGAGAACTCTGTAGGGTTTTACAATATTATTGAAAATAACACGAAATCGATTTTAGCGACGAAAAGCACATAAATTTTAATTGGTCTCACTTACTTGTTGAAATTCATACATATATACCCCCTCTCCGCTTCTATGTATACGCAATTATTAGTATATTTTAATCTATTAATGTTACTATATTGTTATTCATGAATTTTTGATACAATTTTTTTTTTTCATTATAGACCCCACTAACTTTTCAGAAAAATAAGAAAAGTAAAAAAATTAATATTACTAACCTAATCATCATCCTGATCAACCCCCTGCCCCACGTCATCAAAATAAGCAACCCCAAGGCCCCCGGCCTTATTGGTTGTTACGTAATACTTGAATAGTCCCCAATGGTCTAATAAGTGCCGCTGTTTTTCGTTACGGGCACAAAATTTACTTCTTGGGAAAAACGAGTTTACTTTACTTTCCAAAATTTTAAAATAAACTAGCAGGTTCTGCAATCCACTTCAGGGTAAATTTCGACAAAACTCAACTTTAATCCATCATTCGGGCTTCTGTGTTTCACTTCACGAGTTTTATTTCCACTTTCTCGGAAAGTGAAACACAAGCCCAAATTAAGGATTCAAGTGAGTACTTGCATACTTATTTTCTGGGAAAACTAAAGCATAACCAAATATAAGAACATTAAGAATTGTCGTGTCCGAACAAAATAATGACACCAGTCTACAAAAATCACTCTCAATAAATGATTCATATTTCTACATTATGTTTGGGTCGCTAAATAGATATATCCACGTTTTTTTCGTTTTTTTTTTTTTTTTAATGGGTTCTTAAAGGCCAAAAACTTGAATTAAAATAAAACTAAAAACCTCAATTTGATTTAAATCAAACACTTTTGACCACGTAATGAATAGCCTGGGATGCGCCCATAATTTGGTAAAAATTACGCAACTGCCAAACCTATAATCAATCGTTGGTTTCTCAAATAAATGTCTGCTTCTAATATATAAAAAACTTACAAATACATATGAGCGAACAAATGAGTAAAGAGAAGCGATAGGGTCTTAGATTTTTGCCGTTCAAAATCAACTTCTCGGGCGAGGCGAGACTCTAGCATACGTTCCAAGACTTTTTTGTCAGGGTTTTTACAATATCTGCGGTATACATGTGTTTGTACATATATAACATAATATATTACTGTATTTAAAATTCACAAATTATTATTAAATTTTTCATTGGTAGGAGCAAAAATCAACATTATTCCGTCGCACCCAAGCTCGTACTATATCTTATAAACAAGGTAGGATATATTTTTCATAACTCTTATCTTGGCCGACCAAAGACATTGCGTGACCTTCATTTCCACATTCAAAGAAGCAACTTTTTCTTCAAACATCGCTTAATTTTGAACACTTTACATGTGGCTAAAAAAAACTTTCATTTACATATTGTGGCGTTTGTACTTAATTATTTATCCTTTTAAAAATTTGTGTTGAAAATAGCACTCTTCCAATGCACAATGGTCTGAAATTCAAATTTTTTGGCATAAATCCAAAAATTATTTTTTCTTATTTCAAAAAAATAGGTACGCAGTATTAATTGAGACATTTCAGTGGTCTAAAATACACAAAAAATTATTTGGATATGGCAACTCTGTTCTAAATATGAGCTATAAAACATAATGCTTCTGAAGCAACAACAAACTTGTAAACAGTTCAGTAAAATATTGTAAGAAAACAGCTGTTCGATTATAGTTAAAAAGAAAAAAAAGAAATAAATTTATAATGGAAGAATATAAGAAAGGTATCTA
>NW_016199351.1:310-2635 GCF_001687245.7 Rhagoletis zephyria | reverse complement strand
CCGCCCGCCTCCTCCAGGTAGTCCTGCTCCTCCGAGGGGGCGTAGTCCCAGTGGACGATCTCCGCCGGCCAGAAGGTGGCCGACCAGGGCAGGGGCGGCGGCGTGGGGGGCGGCGTGGGCGGTGGGCGAGGGGGCAGCCGGTAGCCTTCGTTCATGTTCATGCTCAAGCACATGTGCATGTTCACATACTCTTCTAGTGACCAATCTTTTGGCTCGGGCTCGAGCTCGAGGCTGCTGAAGAGTCCATCACCACTACCACTACCACTGCCACTACTAAAACTGCTCGTTTTGACCTTCGCTTTGACCCTTGAGTNCTCGGGCTCGAGCTCGAGGCTGCTGAAGAGTCCATCACCACTACCACTACCAAAGCTGCTCGTTTTGACCTTCGCCTTGACCGAGTCTTCATCTTTCAGCACCGGAAGGCCGGAAACGGCGTCGTAGAGATAGTAGGGGGCCGGGTAGTGGAGGAAGTACTCCAGCGGAGGAAGAGAGGGCTCGGGGATGCCTTGAGGAGGAGGAGAGATCGGCGGAGAGATCGGGGTAAGGGGCGGAGGAGAGGGCGAAGGGGGAAGCGGTGGTAGTGGGCGTGGAAAAGAGAAAGGAGGCACTGGAATGGAGGTAGTGGCCGGCGGGGCTGGTGAAAGGGTGGGCTGCACCTGATTGCTGTGCTGATGCCCATCAACGGGGCTGCTGTACTCGTGGGGATACACTCGGCGTANTGATAGGCATTCTGAAATGGGAATCGAGCTTCTCCAGCTCCTCCAAATCCTGGTCCAGGTCCAGGTCGAGGTCCAGGTTCTCCAGGTCCCATCACCATCACCTTGGTGGGCAAATTATCTCCAATGGAAATTGACTGCTGAGGACAGTAATTGGCCTGCTCCTGCTCCTGCTCCTGCTCCTGCTCCTGCTCCTGAACGGCTGAGCGGTGGTGGTACTCCTGCTGCAGGCGGTAGATCTTCTTGCTGTAGCTGAGCATTGAGCTGGTGGTGGGCGCGTTCAGGTGCGGGCCCAGATTGGCGGTGGTAGAGTGCTGCAGCTGCAGCTGCTGCTTGTCTTGGAACTGCTGGTACTGCTGCTTCTCTTGGTAGAAGTGGCCGTTGCCTCCATTGACTCCGAGCTGACGGCTGTGGCTGCGACTTTGGCTATGGTTTTGGCCGTGACTGTTGTTCGGCTTCGGCTGTTGCTGCTGCTGCTGCTGCTGCTGCTTCTGCTGAATAAACAAAGCCCCCTCCTGGCGACGGCCATAAATGATGATGTTCTGGTCACCGAGTGCTCGATTGCCGCGGTCAGCCACAACAGCCGAGTAGCTGTTGCTGCTGCTGCTGCTGCTGTGGTTAGCAGCAACAGAGGTAATGAGTCGTGGTGGTCGAGTGCTGTTTTGGTTGCTGTTGCCGCCGCTGTGGCTGTTTCCGCTGTTGCCGCTCTGTTTGGCTGCATTGCTGTTCTCACTGTCTGCTGACGGCTGAACCTGAAGCTGAGCTGAGCTGGTTTCAACGCCGTATCTCAAGGTGAAGGCAGTTTTCGGACCCAGAGCGGCAGCCTTCGAATCACTGCCCCTGCTGATGTTGGCGGGGCGAACTACGGCGGCCGCAGTGCCGGCCACTGACTGGTTGAAGAAGAGGGCGTTCATGGGCAGTATCGGCTAATGAAAACAGCGAATGCAAAGAGCGTAAAGCAAATTAGAGGGATTAAATTAGACTAGACTATATGGAAAGCTACTAGATCGACTATCAGGGAATTATTGGAATTACGACTACCACCACCACCACTGCTACCACAATCACTTACCTCATTTTGACTGATGTCAAACTTGCCCTGATGCTGACCACCACCACCACTTCCAATCACTCCTGGAGGACGTTTGCTACTGGGGGGCGGCGGCGACGGCAGGTACCCGTAGCCGGATTGGTAGTGCCCGGAGCTGAGAGGCAGCTTCCCGGTGAAGGCGTTTGCATGGGCAGGGGCCGAGGCCGAGACCGAGGCCGAGGCTGTGACAGCTGCGACAGTTGCACTGTTGTTCAGTCGCAGNATGCGGCTAGGCATTGTTGTTATTTGTTACTGATGCTGCTGCTGCTGCTGCTGTGGCTGCTGTGGCTGTGGTTGCTGCTGCTGTGGCTGCTGCTGCGGCTGCGGCTGCTGCTGTTGCGGTTGCGGCGACAGGTAGTAGTGCTGCGGCTGATACTGCGGAACGTACTGCATCGCCATGGGAGTAGACCCGTAGGGGTGGTAGACGGTGCCGCTCCTCGGGGGAACGAAAACCCCCGGAGAGGGTGTGGGCATTGAGAGGGGAATTGGGGGTGGAAGTGGAATTGGCTGTCGGAGTGG
>NW_016199351.1:0-228 GCF_001687245.7 Rhagoletis zephyria | reverse complement strand
GGTTGTAGGCAGTCCAGTCGGGCACAAAGTTGAGGGGCGTCGTGTTAATGGAGGCTGAGCCTGGCTGACCTTGCGGATAGTAGTGCCCACTTTGCAGTTGCTGCTGCTGCTGCTGCTGCTGCTGCTGCTGGTGCTGGAGATACATGAGCTGCGCTGAGTTCAGAGCTGCTCGCTGAGCTTGCTGCTGAGTTGAATTGTTGGCGCTGGTGCTGCCGCTGCTGCTCTGGT
>NW_016199350.1:0-2635 GCF_001687245.7 Rhagoletis zephyria | reverse complement strand
AACCTCTAACCACTCAGCCACAGAAGACCCGAATTAAATTCATAATAGTATAAACATTTCATAGTTAGAAACTAATTGAGAGGTAGCCGTCGCGGTGAGTGGTACTAATCGGTAGAAACCAATTTTGAGTTGAACTGCCCAACTTTAAAATTAAGTAAACATATTTTTAGTTAGTAGTAGTCATCTCCCGGTGGTCAATAACAAACCTTCTAAACTTATACAAAAATCTGTCGTTCAATATGCTAATATGTAGGTCTTATTTGATCCACCCTGTATTTATTTAAAGTTGACGCCCTCTATGAAAATAGGATGCAAAGAACCTAACAAAATAGAAAAAAATTCAAAATTGCAAAAACTGAATGAGCTGTTCCGAAATGTAGTTTGTACATGATCGACTGTGTTCAAAAGTTTCGTCTTTTCGTGTTTAGATGGTCTGTCCATGTTCGACGAGTTTAAAAAGTTAAAGGTATCAAAACTCCTAAACGTACCTTCGTCTACTATATTCAAGACTTTCGGACAATATGGAAGCAGTACATTCAAAAACGACTTTTTCGGAGTCTATGTAGTGTGAGGCCATTAAACAGTTTATCGCAGTTTATTTGAAACTGGATTTACACACGCTGTAGATTGTACCCTAATTCCTGGTTTTGTGTAAAAAGGAACCAAAAGAAAAAGTGCCTATTTTTTCACCAGAATCTGTGTAAATATACGCATTAGATGTTCAACAGACAGTGTTTGATTTTGCACACATTAGGAGAGGAGACTGGTTACCTCTCTTTATATGCGTGAATTTAAACAAACATTTTTTAGAGAGAATTTTAAACATTTGATGTGTAGACTGTGAACTTTTGAACATTAAGGTGTTTAGAATTCAATAAGCATACATATTTGAAATTTGTCCTACGCTACATATATGATAAGCAAATGTAAACAAGCAGTGTTTTATTTAATTAACACTGTGCGTAAAGTTGCATTCATTAAGAGAGGAAACTGCTTACCTATCTTAATATGCGCAAATTTAAACACACATTTTTTAGAGTGTACTTTACGATGTCGTCACTAGACATGAACAAAGGGACGAGCTGAAAAGTTAACCGCGAAAAAATACGCATAAAAACTCTTAACATGGTTTACGGCGAACAACGACGCGTAAACTTATTTTCGCGCTCAACTAGGTTTGCGAATGTAACAGTATGTAAATTCCCAAAGAGTATTTGGGGAATGATGCTGAAGTGACAGTCATTGGCCAAGTATACATCTTTCTTCGCTGAAGTTTTTCTTAAGCGCCTTTTTTCGTAAATTTTTTTACGCATCTTTTTTCACCGTAGAAACACTAGCACGCCTTTATTCGTCTCTAGTTACGATATGTTTTAATAAAGATCAAATCCTTCTAATTCGTTTGGAGTTTTGCTTTGCTTTAAGCATGCAAAATGTTGTATGCAAAGATTTTCGAAATACTTGAAGGAAATGGCTACATATATGAAATTTTTCCTCCCCTGAAAAACTTAAAAAAAAAAATTGAACTTAGCTACTTTGCCCTCCAAGCTAGCTATATATCAATTAGATGCAAACGCAATTCCGACCGTAAAGCATATGATTTTGACATCTTTTCTCTTCCCAGATCAACACAATTTGTCAATCTTAAAACCATGGCCGATTTTGACGATTTTTTAATTAAATAAACCCGTACTTAGACACCTAAAATAACAAATGGCACTGATAAATTACTTCGAAAGAAGCTAGGAAATATTTTCAGCTCATAAATTTTACAACAGCTATTCCATATATTACTGGATCTGTTTAATGGAGACATATGAATTAGTTTAAAAGACAACAACAGCAACGGGTTTAATAAAATCAATAGTTATTACAGGTAAATATTTACCGTGGCAGATCTAAGATATGATGGTATATCACTCATTCGCCTCAGCGTGCAGGAAAAATACCGTAGTTGTTGTTATAACTTCTTCGTGCAAATATACCGCTTAATTCTCGGATCTCTGCATCCAATACATGTGCAGTTGCTTATACAATAATCAGTGGAGAGCGNACCCTATTAATTTTGTTCTCCTTTTTTGGCGAGTGGCCCACTTGGTCAAATCGTTTTTGGAAAACATATATCATTACCATTTTAAAACTTTGACAACACAAACCTATTTTCACTTACATTTTCGCAAGTTTTGCAAACAAGCTAATTGTTCTTGATGCCCACCAAGTACTTGTGCTCGTGTAGCGATCCAAAAAATATTCAGTACTTGGAAGAGGTAATCAAGCATGTACTTTAAGGTACTGGTGCCAGAACACCCCTAAGTACAGTAATTACATAAATACACTAAAACTGCCAATAGAAGCATTTAGAGATTGGCCTCGGAAAAAATTACCCACAGGCGGTAGGATATTTTAGCCTCACACATCACAGACATAAATATGGAAACGAAGCAATCTGCTGCTGTAAAAAAATAAATGGAAATTAATATGTTATATTGAATAACATATTCAAATTGTAATACCTTGTTTAACCTATAAAACCTTATCTTTGTGTAAAGGCACAATAGACCTACTGGTAGCAGTGTTTTTTCCAACTATCTATCTATCTATCTATCTATCTATCTTTGTGTACATACATTTTTAAACA
>NW_016199348.1:0-2635 GCF_001687245.7 Rhagoletis zephyria | reverse complement strand
GCACCGACTGGCGTTGTGTTTGTTGTATTTGTTGCACATTGTCCATCTCAATATTAAATAGCGGGGTGCGTTGAAAACGAGTAAGTGAGAAATTTTCAAAAAAATAAAACAATAAGAATGCAAAAGCAATAACGAAAAATTCCTAGCAGCGAAAGCTGAAGGCAAACAAAAAACTCGCCGCTTCTACTTAAACAGCGCAGCGCGGATATGTGATATATGCCTAGTTGTGGCTATACAAGTTTTTTATTGTTGTTTTTAGTCTTTTTTTTTTTTTGTCAAACGCGTTGCTTTTCACCAGCTTATCGGATGTTCAGTTTACTGCAAAAAATACTGCATTGAAAAACAAAGTTTAATAGGATATGGCGCTCTGGAGAATTTCCACATGTTTTCGTTGATTGCTCAGCGCCGTGATGTCGCGCATCTCTTTGCAAATGTGAACACAAGTAACACTACAACGCCTCTTACTTTTCACTATGCACTTTTCACGTAATTTTTTATCCACATTTGCCTACAAGTGACTTCACACATAAAATTAATTTAGTGCACTTTTGCACTGCCATTACTGCACAAATGCACACTCACACGCATTAACAAACGAATGCGCACATATGCAAATTTAAATGCATATTAGGGCGCATCACGCTTCATCAAAAAAATAAAATAAAATAAAAAAAATTTGGACTACTTTTCCATAGGAATTCATATATTTTCAGACTTCCGCCAAATATTTCAGAAAAATATTCCCAAAATCGAGTTATTTACAAATAAAATTAATATTTAAATTAATTTTTTAATCAACCCAAGTGTTAAAAGATTTTAAGCCCAAAAGGTGTGCATAAAAATTTAAAAAAATTTATCAACGGAATCTAAATAATGAGATTTTTGTAGGTATTTTAAAATCGGTATAGCTCACCCAAATCTTAAAACTTTTTTGGTGATACACCCTAATGTATTTAAATATAGTTACACACACGCAAATATGTACAGTTAAGCCTTTGGCAAAAACAAAATCTCCTTTAGTTGAGTGTTTTTAACTTAAATTTTTTTTTTACATGCGCTTTTTTTATCACCGTATTTTTTTTTTTGGGAATATGTATATTACATACATTAAGTAAGTGTATATTTGTACGGTCACATTCGACACTGTTGACATTGCATCAATGCTTGAGGTGTTGCCTGAAGATCTTCAAACGACTACACACCGAGCGTTAGGTACATTTGTCTGCGTGTTGATTATACTTATGTATGTAGGTATGTAAGTAAAGTTTATTTGCATACATGAGGAAATGTTAAGCAACTTATGCTTAACGATTTTATCCTCTACCTTCTCCCAAAATCTGATTAAAAAATGCAAGTAAAGAGAATCAAATTCGAGTTAAACGGAATTGAATATCTTCGGGGCACGTATTCATTTAAAAAAGCCGAAAGAAATCTAGATCAGACTGGGTCATATAAAGAAAAATCGGCTTTATTTCCCCAAGCGGATTATATGTATGTAATACTTTATCAATTGCCAACAAA
Source organism: Rhagoletis zephyria (assembly GCF_001687245.7). Taxonomy (NCBI): domain Eukaryota; kingdom Metazoa; phylum Arthropoda; class Insecta; order Diptera; family Tephritidae; genus Rhagoletis; species Rhagoletis zephyria. Next base: position 1,114 of record NW_016199348.1, on the reverse strand, counting down.
CTACTTTGGATTTAAAAATGCTACCATGCTCTTGACAAAAAAAAAATTGCATATTGTGGCATATGGCCACCTTCTGTTGGAAAGCCAGGTCTGTAGTCAACATTTCATTCAATTTAACTAATTGTTGAACTGAATTTTTTCCTTAGTCTGCCTTTGCTTGAAATACTGTATATACACCTGCGGTCAACTAATTAGCACCGAAATTCAAAATGATTTTGTTTCAAATTATGCTTATTTTTTTATTTAATGCTTTTAATTTACAATTTAAAATTTATTTTTTGTGGAGGGTGTTGCGCATTTTCTTCCATACAATGCATGATAAAAGTTGGCATCCCTGCTTCCAATAACTTACAAATATAAAAATGTGAAATATCGAGGGCTTGAATTCATTAATACCCTCTATCTGCAATTTGCACAAAAACTAATTTGTGATTTTAGAAACCATCTGGGACTTATTACCTGTCGTTATATAAGGTAGCATTAATATCACTGATGACAGTTAAAGCTTAGGTGGATTTTTATATCAGAATCTCATCTTTGTGAAAAGTGAGCAGATAGGGGGTATTATTGAATATAAGCCCACGATGTTTAAAATATACAAACATTTTATTTCAACGTATACAAAAAATAAATCTACCTACGCTACAGCACGTCGGGAGACGGGGGCCGGGGTGCGCGCGGTGTGGCGGGCTGACGCGGGCCGCCGCGAAGTTAAGCAAATTTAATGTTTGAAAGAGAAATAATGTCAATTGATTTTATTTCGTTTTTAAAAATGTAATAATGTCAGTTGACTTTATTTCGCACCAGGGTGGGAAATAAAGTCAATTGACCTTATTTCCGTTGATCTTATTACCTGTCACCTTCCAATCAACTTTAACCGTTTATTTTTGGAAACTAAATTTTTTCGATCAAGAATAATCTTTATTTTTGCATTTTTATTTTTTCGAAAAATTTTTCAACGTTATTTTTTATTATTATTATCATTTCACACTAAACTTTTTAGATCATAAAAGATTTGAAATGGTCATAAAAACTTAGTATCATTATAACGGTTAAAAATGATCGAAAAAATAAAAATAAACAAGTAAGAAAGTCTAAGTTCGGGCGGAGCCGA
>NW_016199347.1:0-2635 GCF_001687245.7 Rhagoletis zephyria | reverse complement strand
ACAATTGTACTTAAAATATCAACACTGTTTCACATGCGTGACAAAGTACATGCTGCAGCGATGCCAGATTTGAGCGTATCCAAACTTTTGCGNTCGTTTTGAAGCAAATATGAAATATAGGTATATCCATTTACTTAAATGTAAACGGATTAAGAATCAAAGTGCTAGAAGAGATTTGAGCGTTTGGTACAAAAAGTATTTTTGATGTTGAAATGGTACTTAAAATCGGCAGATTGTACTTTTGTACTTTTTAAAATTAATTGTACTGAAAAAAGTACAATTGTACTTAAAATATCAACACTGTTTCACATGCGTGACAAAGTACATGCTGCAGCGATGCCAGATTTGAGCGTATCCAAACTTTTGCGGATAATAACTCATGCGAGGGATTTGGGTATTGGGCATTTTACAAGCCTATTGGGAAGTATACATATCTGTGTTCGTATAGAATAGTGCCTTATGTCGGAAGACTGGCTTTAGTATAAGNGCAAACTGTACTTTTGTACTTTTTAAAATAAATTGTACAGAAAAAAGTACAATTGTACTTAAACACTATTTCACTGGCGGGACAAAGTACCTGCTGCAGCGATGCCAGATTTGAGCGTACCCAATTTTTTACCGATAATAACTCATGCGAGGGATTTGGGTATTGGGCATTTTACAAGCCTATAAGGAAGTATACATATCTGTGTTCGTATAGAATAGTAGCTTATGTCGGAAGACTGGCTTTAGTATAATGAACCATTCGCAGCATACGATTGCGAAAGACTCACTGGCGCCGAGTCGTTGAAGAACTTTTGGAAAATAAACGTAAAAGAGGCAGTTGGGATGCTAGCAATTCAATATTCGTATGAAGTCTCATAAAAAATTGCTAGTGGTTTAAAGAATATAGGGAATGGTACATTTTACTAAAGCCAGCCTCCCGACATAAGCTACTATTTCATACGAACACAAATATATTCGTCTACAAATAATGTTGATTATAATAATTAAGTCCTAAGATAAGTTTGTGAATCTTATCAGTGTTCTATGTAAGAACCAAAAATCAATCCCCTCGCCAATTAGAACTTTTGCTTTAAAAGAAAAATATGCATAGTGCATTTACTCAATACATGGTCTGGCATCACAGTTTGAGCATGGATGTGCTCAGCTCACTGTTACCAAGGTCGTGCATTTTGCACTAAAATTAGTGCTTTTGGGAAACCAAAAAGCCAAAATAATTGGAATTCAATGCTTGGTGCGTTATTTAGTGATGCATTTTTAATTTAAGCACACCGAATGCATAGGTACATACAAGTGTATGTATGTATGTACATACTATACACTTATATTCTACATTAAGATGGAATTCATTTACTGAATAAAATGTGAGGAATAGGTAAATTAAATATGTTTTGCGTTGTTGTAAATGTATTTAAATTAATTTATTAATAAAAACGTGAGGAAATGGATATGTATATACACTTTTTACTGAATCAAAAAAATTATTAAACATGATAATAAAAACTTGGCGCTTTTGTTTTGGAAAATTGGATTTTTCTGGTGCCCAGATGCCACACTGGCTCAGTTGTCGCAAAAGTACACACACATTCAAGCATTTTTAATTGAAAAGAAGTGTGTAGTGGTTAATATGTATACGTTGCCATCTCCGTACAGCGCACTTCACCTCGCCTAGCACGCTCGCGTGCTCGCAGTTTGCCCGCGACGTCGACTGCGTGCACCTCTGCTGTGCATGTATAGTTTAGCCGCAAAACAGGTGTAAAGGAAACATGATTGCCTATTTATATAATTCATATGGTTGGAAAGCTTAAAAAATAAGCTATCGAAGTAAACTGATTGCAAAGAAAACAAAAATGGTCCTTTGTTTAAAAAATGCAATAATTTTTTTTTATTGCAAATTATTTGCAAAAATAATTTTTCAAAAAATTATTGTTTCTACCAAAAAGCACGGATTAAGTTCTAATAGGTCAGTAACTTTTGATTCTCTATCATTGTGTTAAATGAGATACAAAATTTTAAGAATTTTAAGAATTCTAAGAAAAACGGCTGAAATTTGCTGAAAAAAAATTATTTTACACATTGGTTACCAGTAACCATAGCAAGAACGTGATGGAGCTTGAACAAAATGCAGCCATCAAATTTTTTTCCTGGTACACTTCGCGAATTTCGCCCCACATTTTAATTTTAAGATATTTTTATTCTTAGCCTCATAATATTTCATTTATCTTTATGCTGGTATAGTCACCCACTCCAATTATACATATATTCTATATCTTATCCTAACAGCCAAGTTGGTTTATGACTGCTTTACTTAAGGCTTATGAGCAAAGCAATGTATCCTCATAATTCACAAGCGGCGCCTTAACTAAATGACAATTTAAGATTCTGTCGTAAGCAACCCGAAAAGTTGGTTACATGCTACATATTCTCCTTAGTTGTACACGTATGTACAAATATATGTATAAGTATGTATATGAGTCTGTATGTGTTAGAACTTCTTGCAGCAAGAAAAAAATATACAAAAAGTCATAGCCATTTGAATAAATTTTTGATATTATATTACCCAATATTTCATATACATTCAATAAATATGTACATATCGCACACCGTCTTCAAAAGAGTCACAACTCAAAAT
>NW_016199346.1:0-2635 GCF_001687245.7 Rhagoletis zephyria | reverse complement strand
TGGGCAAGGCCGAGGCCGAAAAGAGCCACATGTAAATTCTAAATGCTACTAAGAGCCACACAAAAAACAACAAAAACAAAATTTTATTTTTATATAAAAGTATTATTAGAAATGAAAAACATTAACTTTATTATTATTCTATATATTAAAGCAAATTCAAAGATCCCTTTCGCCAAATTTTCAAAATCTGGTTTAACGTCAGTTAAAGCCGTTCGTAACAGTTCTGTTAAATGTTGGTTAGTCAATAGGTACGTTCGTTTAAAATCTCCAGTAAAAAATGTCCAGCAGCAAAATTCCGGCAAAATGACATGTGTTCTCTCACAGAGAAAAATATCCGAAACAGTAAGTAAAGTATAAAATTGAAAACGTAAGAAAACAAATCCCGAAGTCTTATCCTGACACAGTTCACTGACTAAACGAATAATTGCTTACTAACAAATTTAATTACTCCCATTTTACTATTTCAACTTCCAAACCATCAAATTCCGATTAGGGATTTTCGTAAATTCCAACCAGCTGTTTTCTTGTTGGCAAAAATTTTTCCAACAGAAACTAGCAGCTTTCCCTCAAAATGAAATCTCATTTTGCTCTCTCAATTACCCCTACTTGCAATAAACTTGCAATATTGCGTACGCGAACACAAAAAGCTGATAGTTTTTATAACTTTCAATAACCGTCAGGTACGCGAATGCAACTAATTGTGAACGGTATTTTGACTTTTATGAATTTCATTGTAGAGTACAAAGACTAACAGTTATACGTTGTACCAAAAATTGAAAATATACGGCACACAGCTGTTTTCAGCAGCGGATATTTTAAATCGGATACTTATTGCCGGCATAGAAGCAAGAGCAAAGCTTTATGTTGCATTTCCAGTGCCTTCTCTTCTTCTTTATTGGCGCTGAAACCGCCTAGGCGATTTTGGCCGAGTTCAAAATAGCACGCCAGTCATTTCTCTTCTGTGCTAACTGACGCCAATTGGATATGCCACCTGGTCTTTCCAAAGCAGAGGAGGCCTTGCTCTTCCTCTGTTACCAGCATCGCGGCCCGCGTTGAATATTTTCAGAGCAGGAGCGTTTCTGTCCATTCGACCGAAATGGCCAAGCCAGCGGAGCAGCTGAATTTTAATTCGCTGCACTATGTCTATATCATTGTTAAGCTCATACAGCTCATCGTTAAATCGTCTGCGATATTCTCCTTCACCAACGCGTAAAGTTCCGTAAAACTTTCGCAGAATCCTTCTCGCGAAAACTCCAAGAGCCGCCTCATCAGATGCTTTTATTTTCCATGCCTCCGCGCCATACACTAGCACAGGCATGATGAGTGACTTATAGAGTGTGACTTTTATACGAGAGAGACGACTTTACTTCTTATTTGGCTGCTCAGTCCAAAGTAGCAGTAGGAGATACTTCGTTTTGTCCTCGGTCACCACCAGACTTATTCCCTTTGCTTTCTATCTAATCCCGAAAAGGCAGAACAGACGTATCCCTTGTTTTTGCCGATAATATCGATGTCGTCGGTATACGCCAGCAACTGTACGCTCTTGTAAAGTACTGTGCCTGAGCGGTTGAGTTTTTCGGCTCTTATCATCTTCTCCAACATCAATTNCCTATTCTCGCGAGTCTTTTCCTAGATTTGGCGAATTGTGAATACTTGATCTATGGTGGATTTTCCAGGTCTAAAACCACACTGATAAGGTCCAATCAGTTCGTTGACGGTGGGCGTCAGTCTTTCACAAAATACACCGGATAAGACCTTGTAACCTATGCCCTGGTCTTGACACCTTTAGTAAGTCGCCTAACTCTCTAATAGAATTTGCGGGCGTTTTTCCTGAGCATTTTAAGCTCTTCGCACTCACACATTTCGGCCTCTCTCTTCTTAATGCGACAAAAACGTCTCGCTTTCCTCTTCAGTTCCCCATAAAGGTCCCACATGCGTGTTTCTGTAGGCGGCATCTCTTTTCTCTGCAGCTTCTTGACACTCATCGTACCAGTTGTTCTTTTGGGCTCGTTGAAATCCGACTGGTGCAAAGTTTTTTATTGAACGAAGAATTATAGAATTTAACTCACTAATTTCGTGGACACCGGTATATTGAGTTCAACAACAAAGCGAAGCTACCCACATAGTTTCAAGAAAGCAAACTTAAGTTAAATTAATGGCTAACTATCAACTAGCGCATGCAACAAGCTTTACGAATGACAAATGGTATGAAGATTAAGGACTAGCTTTTAATCCTACCAAGACTAGTATTGTTCTATTTAGACGAAGGAGGAAATTATCTAAGACTAAACTCACTTTGAGTGGTACAGAAATAGAATTTTCCAGTGAAGCTAAATATGTATCTTAATAAAATACTGAACTGGAATGCACATTTGGACGCTGTTATCAACAGGCAATGACGGCCTTCTTTGCCTGTTCGCGTCTTTTTTATACGTGGGCGTGGCGCCGCCCACTTATGACCACTAATGTGTATCTCGGTAGCCGATTATCCAATTTCCACCAAACTCAGTGCACTTAATATTCGAGTCGGTCTAAATTTACTCCGGCTTCCCGTATAACGGTGATTTTCAGAAATACGAAAACTCAGATATTTCAATAACTGAGGAAGCTAATTTACTCCAAGTTAATAGTTACA
>NW_016199345.1:0-2635 GCF_001687245.7 Rhagoletis zephyria | reverse complement strand
TTGTCAACTGACGACTTGTTTACTGCTCAATTCACCTTCACTACTACAAATACAACAGCTACTGCCATTACCACCACTTCCATCTTCCACTACCATCGCTGATCCCAATCTGAGTGAGTGTTTGTGGTTGTTACTGCTGATGCTGCTGTTGTGATGTTTGTTGATGATGATCAGATGATCTAGATGATGATCATCAACAACATGTCCTTTCCCCCATCCATTTCATTCCTTTCTGATGAGAAGGCGTTTGGTAATATTTGGTAAATTGATTTGCAATTTCTCTCTTCTGCGTAGAAGATGGCTGCGGAGGCGTTTTCTCATGGCGCTTTCTCACTCACTCATTTGCTGCTCGATTTATAAGTTATGCCGCCAATTTGTGGCAAGCTGTGTGTTTGCCGGCTGCACTCTGCTAGAGAGAGATCTTGACAGTAAGGTTAGCTGCAGCAGCTGATCTTCCTTCTACTCCACTGGAGATGTTGTTGCTGCTGTTGTTTTCCATTGAGGATATCCTTGTGGTAAAAAGGGGGGAGCAAAGAAGGAAGGAAGGAAGGAAAAAAGGGGAAAGCTCTTGTAAAGACGAAGAAGAAGAAGTTGTAAGCTGACTGACTGACAGACAGTCTCAGGCAAACAGACATCAGTTTTATATGCTCACTCGCTCGCACCGAAAGTTGGCATCAATCTTTCAAATCTATCTCGACATTTTCTGTGTGTCTGCATGTGATGTCTTCCCGCTCGTTTCACTTCTCGTTTTCCAGCAAAGACTGCTCAGTCTGAAGTGAATGGATGCGGCAGCGTTGGGCTGCAGTTTAGAGCAGTAAATCGGATGGACAGATTGGATGCTGATGTTGCCGCCGCCGCCGCCGTTGCTACTCGAATGTCGATTTGGAGATGTTTGACGGTGTCTGTCGGACTTGTGTTTGACTACCACTCAAGTCATACTCTCTGCAACACATGCACAAATCAACATGTGCGCAGGCAATTAGTTATCTTTGCACTTTTGCTGCTGTTTCTCATCTTTTTCTTCTCTCTTTCCTTCTCGACGGCGATGCACGGTGGCCAAAAGTGCCTGCCTGTGTGTTTGCCTGCCACTGATTGATGGCGCCCTCAAGAGTCAAGAGTGTGCTCGGTGTGTGGGGCTGTCACGGCTGCGACTGCTGCTGCTGCTGCCTGCGCAGTAGTAGCAGATTGTGTCGTTACTACTACCACCAGAGCTGCCAGAGAGGGTGCAAGCTGCTGACAACATACCGCTCAGTGCCGTCTAGCGGCGACAAGAAAAAAAATAACAGTAAAGCCGCCGAAGGCGGCCTCGCTGTTATATTAGGTGCTGACTGTTAAATTGTTTTTTTTTGAAAAATTTTTCTGCCACCAGATGGCTGGCCTGTCGAAACGTCCGAGATCTCGGACGTTTTGCACCCTCTCTGGCAGCTCTGACTACCACCATCACCACCACCTATTGTTTTGACATGTTTTCATGTGAGGCGTCCAAGCTGCTGCTTCGGTGGAACGCACTGAATACTGCTGCTGCTGTTGCAGTCAGTGTGGAATGGGAAGAGGGAGGATGGAGTGAGTGAGTGAGTGAATGAGCAGAGTGCAAGACACTGTGTGTGTGTCTTTTTCATGCAGTAGTGTCCGCCACTGCGACCACCTTTGATGATCGAAGTCGAGCGTGATTTAATTGTGCATGTATTTCGGTGTGTTTTCCGCTGTTGTCTTCTGCTGTTGTTGCTGCTGTTGCGTGCTGCAGGGGCAGTTGTAATCATCATAAGACGCCGTGGTGGTGGTGGTGGTGGCATTAGTAGTGGACCTACCAGGAAGAAAGGAAAGATGTGGAAAGAAGAAGCGAAAAGAAGCAAAAAGAAAGGCCTTTTGCCTGTATATGGCGGCGAGAACAAGGTTTCTTTCTGCTTCTTTCCTTCTTTCATCATCAAGGCTAGCGATATCGCATCGACCATCATCATCAGCTTAAGCTCATTCTCCGGCTGCTGCCGCAGTTGCTGATGGGGGTTCACCGCTGAGTTTTACTCGTCTTTTACTCGTCATCAGATTGTCCGCTGTTGAAGCCACGCTGTCACCACTACTGCCACTTTTAAGCCAACTTGGCCGCTTTCTCATTCTCTTCCGAATGTCAACTCGCTTTTTAAACTTTTTACAAAACTTGGCCTGGCACTGAGAAAGTGGCCGCTGCTGTAGCACAGGCACTCAGGCACACTTGTCTCATTTCTTCAACTCGTGCATTGTCATCGATCGATTGGCACTTCTGCTGCTGCTGCTGCTGCCACTTCTGCTTATCGCCTCTCTAGATCAGCAGCTAAATTGGCTGGCTAGCTGTTTCAGTTGTCTGCAGCTGCTGCTACTACTGAAGCCGCTATCTCACTGACTGACTATTTGTTCAGTTCAGCAAAGCTCTGCCACCGCTCGCTTGCTGGACACATCACTGCAGTTCTCTTGTCTTGTCTTAGTTTTCTCCCACACCCTGTAAGTTAGTCTTCAGCAGCTCGATTTGTGCCTCTTTTGGTACCTTCTTCTATCTTCTTCTACTTCAACACTTTATTCTTCTCTCCCTCTCTACGGCGACTTCCATTGTGTCTCAATTCTGTCGGCGGTTTCTGGTCGCATTTTTTGCTGAACTACTTTT
>NW_016199344.1:0-2635 GCF_001687245.7 Rhagoletis zephyria | reverse complement strand
AATTTGGCTATTATAACGGTAAATTTGCTACTTTCACACGAATGCAAATCAAAAAAAAAGTTTGTGGTATGATAGAAGGGAAGGACGAAGGACTTACTTGCAGTTCAATATTTTTGCCAACGTAATTGGCGCGATAACTGTCTAAACGACTTTTGGCTGAGTTCAGCAAAATGCGCCAATTGTTTTTAGATACGTGTGTAAATTTGAAAAGCAATCTGCACTCACTTGTGTTAAGAGAAATGTTTGTATATTTAGAAATATTTTTAGTCGACGTAACTAAACTCTTTTATCGGTGTAGTTCTCGCACTTCCACGTAACTTGAGCCGCCTGAAAGCGTATGGTAGCCTAAACAGGATTTTCCATTACGCTGGGTGTGTAGTTTCTTACGGGTTACTTGTGTCGTGTAAAGTCGACTTGAGGGTGAAGCAGGCAGTCGGTGAGTCCTACCTGATAGCTCAAATATTTGCTCCATCGACTATATTTCATGAAAATTGAATAATGGGCGATAGGTGCAAATTCGGAAAGGAGTGACGAAATGACAAAGCAAAATATGTATAAGAACACGAATTTGATAGCTTTGTCAGCGTTGGAAATTTCGGTCCCATTAGTGTGATGAATTCATCTTATAAATTGTAAATTTAGTAAACGACAAGAAATCATGGATGCCTAAAGAGCTAAGGGCCGCCAATCAACCAAAGAAATTAATGCTAAAAGTAACATCTTCCTGCCCTCGCCAAGACAGGCAGCTTGGAGACTACTCAATGTCTTCGACTTCTTCTTCGTCGCAGAAGCTAAAAGCCCCTATTGCAGCAGCTTAATGGTGGATGCTGTGGTGAAACAGTCTAAAGATCTGCTACTCAGCTGCCCAAATTTTGCAAGCTTTAGTGTTGAACACCTTGGGTCAAAGCCTTGAGGATATTTCTGGAAGAGAGATTAGCCGCTTGCCGAACTTTTTCGTTAGAATAGAGTGTTTTTCTACCACAAAACCCCTAGGCGTCACCGTTCAACCCTCGCTTTCCCTATAAGTTTTTATCATCTGCCGCTCTTTAAGGCAAAGTTTATTTATTAGTAGAAGAGCGCCTCCGCCTATATTGGCAGCCGATTTAATCTGATCTATATTTATATTAGATAAGAAGATAATTTTATCAGCAGCCTTCCGCTCTTCTTAAAGAATACACACTTCAAAATCTTTTCTGATCCCACCTAGCCCAGGTTTGCCTAAAGTTCATTTCAACATGTCGTGCTTTGCGTTCCCATTTCAGTGGCTAGAGTATAGACGAATTCTTTTAAAAGCGTCTAGCAAAATGAATACTAATGCGTTCTTTTCTTGCAACATTGCGCTCGGTCGTGTTACAGGAGTGTCGCTGGTTCTCAGCTCCACTGAAAGGTCTTTCTAAAACGAAAAGCAGTAAGAGTGACAGAAAATCTTAACAGAGCTTTAAGACGTCATTTGGTATTGTAAATATTGCTCCGCTAATACGGATCATATTAAGCCACCTTACTGTGTTGGGTAATTTAAGATTGGTTCCTTTAAATATGGCAGATCATTCTTGTGTTCAAACTTGCTTACAGCACAACTTTTCTTCCGGAGTTACACCACTGACTAGCGTTGCTTTATATCTTCCTGTTGCTGTTGTTGTAGCAGCAGAGCTTAACCCGGCGTTTCGTAATGAATCATCTTCATCCTCTGACTCTGCAAGCCTGAGCCGAATAAACGGGCAACGTCGATAGACGCAGTCCATAGTGCTTCTGGTGGCAGGGTAGTCGGGTGTGAGCGGCATACGCAGAGGTGTTGGGTATTGTGCTTTGACTTCAGCCGAAAAAGGTACTGCTGAGCCTGTTCCACCACCCTGAATGACATTGTGCAAGGGTGCGTTGGTCTCTCTCAGCAGTTCCGCTTCTTCAAGTAGTTGACCACCTGAGACACGTCCTTATGGTCTACGTACGGCACAATGTCAGTTGTCCAGTTGTTCAGTTGCCGTCTCACGTGTCATGGAGGGAGGGGTTATCGTTTCGAAGTAGAGTTGTTGGCTGGGTTTCCACGATAACATCCCACGAGGATTTGCTTCGAAAGCATGGTGATGTGCGCTTTCACAGCCAGCATTTGGCTTTCTTTGTGAACGCAATGCTCGGCCGTCATGAGATGACAGCTTGCAGTAGTACTTGGAGCTGAGTTCTGGTAGGTTTGTAGGTTTCTCCACTGTGTGTTGCTCGTTTCTGCCGCTAGTGACTTGAGGACTTNGGGATGTTTGACCGAGGGAGTTTTGCTTTGTAGGAATTAACTCAACGCTTCTTTGATTTGACCAATGATTGGTGCCCACATAGATAGCTGGCTATGCAACGCTTCGTCCGAGCTGGAAGCGACGGGTACAAGACGTCTTGGCAGAGAGTCTAGTCGTTCACCGTGTCCAATATTTTCGATAGGTCAACTGCGACTAGGAGCGTCCTATCGCATAGTCGACGTTGTATCAGTCACTCGATAATCTGTGTGGTCATGATGTCAGATGCTGTGGTGGTGTTGTGCATTTTCCGGAATTCATGCTGGTATTTGGCTAGTTTCAGATGTTTCTTCAGGCTTGGGAGGAGTAGTGCTTCCATGGTCCATAGTTCCGTAGAAACTACTGGCGTGCTTTAT
>NW_016199343.1:0-2635 GCF_001687245.7 Rhagoletis zephyria | reverse complement strand
AAAGGTGCTTTAACAGCTCTGTGTGTGTATATGTACGAAGTTTTTCGGGTGCAAAGATGTGTTTGGCACTAAGCAAAAAAGCACAGCATAGCACTTGCTGATGCTGTTGAAGTGTCTTGGTTGGGCTCATACATAAGTGTGGCTAAAAGTGTATGTGGAAATTTTGTAATTATGATTGTTGCCTTGAATAAGAAGAGCGAGAGTGAAAAAAATACCTATACATATGTATGTATCTCAGTGTAGATGAAAGATGAAAGCAAGCAATCTGTTAGGCCGACTATTGTTGCCTAGAATTTGTGGCAGACACATATATATATGTTGTTGTTGCTTAAGTATTTAAGTGGATTTTTATTGACTACGCGCGCACGCTGACATACACACACACACACCCACACATATCTTCCACTTTATACATATGTATGTAGTATGTCCACTTGAGCTCTAACGCGCACGCACACCTACACAGGCAACCCTACCTATTAAAAAAAAGCCGCGCGCGTATGGATATTGAATGCCTGCAAGCCACACAGAGAAGCTAAAAGAAGAAAATCGAAAAAATCGCAAGCGAAAGATTTTCCGGAAAAAGTTTTAAATTTACGCGAAAAGTTACGCGTTGCAGCATTTAAGCATAAACGTTCGAGAAAAACGGTCGATTAAGTATACGCGTCGTCGCACAACGGTACATATATGTATGTAAGTACAATTGCCTTCAATTAAGTTCGCCTAATGAAGTAAAATTTGCAAAGAAGTTAAAGTAAACGAAAAAAAAAAAAATCGAAATCGAATCGTTTCAAGCGCATGCAGCGTCGCGAATGTCTGCAATTAAGCAATCGAAATGAATTTAAAAATCATTGCGCTGGAAAATTAACGACAGCACAGACAAATTGGCTGCCTGCCACCTGATTGACTGGCTGCGAGCTAGCACACCTGTATACAATTAGTCGTCGGTTGTATGTTTATGAGTGACTGCGTGTATGTGTATGTGTTGACACAAAAGTCAAAAGAGTCAAATATTTGTGCAATTAGTGGCGCAATTAATGCTAAATAAAAAAAAATTATAGACCCAAAGCAATGCCAGCGCTAACAAGCACTTTAAATGCACGTGCCGCCTCGCCTCTTTAAATGAGCGCAGTAAGCGCAGCCAGCAAAGTTTATGGCGTACATACTTATTTAGCAACAAGAGACAAGCGTTAATTATTTAAAAAAAAAATAAAATAAATAAAAATAAACTTGCAAACATAAAAATCAATGCAATCCAATTCGAGTATTAAAAATCAATTAAGCATTAAAACGTAAACAGAAAAGCAACAACATCAAATAAATAAGTAGCACAACAATGTGCGCGATATGAAAGAAGCATGTTCAATTATGCATTCAAGTGGCAAAGGTGCAACCAATAGCAGCGGCGGCGGCGGCAGCGGTAGTAGCTGAGTGGCAGCAGCAGCGTCGAGCAACAGACAACGCTGCCACACACGCACACGCACACGCACATCTGCATAAATAAAATGCGGCATATGTGAGCGTAAATTGTAAGTAAGCGCCAGTCACGCATTAATGTAAACACGACAATGCTGCCAATAAAGAACAACAACAATAACAACACAACGAGCAAATATAAATATGTAAAGTGAAAAATAATAAAGTTGCAGAGTTGAAAGTATGTAGTAGAGCAAAAAATGGAGAAATGGAAAAAAGGTTACAAAAAAAGACAAGCAAATACGTGTTGTACTTAAATATATTATATTCTCTGCTTTGCGCTGGCTTAAGCTTACCAAAAGCTGAACCCAGCAGCGGTAGAAGCTGCCCAGCGCAAAGCCGCTTGCATGCCACTGCCCACTCCATCCACTCTTACTAAATACAACAAATTTATAAATGTTTGCACACTTATGCATACTATATATATATATATATTTTAGTTGTTGTACAAAATTGTATACATTACTCGTGCGCGCAAATATTTGCAAATGCACAGCTACATACATACATATGTATGTGGATATGCGACTAAAGCGAGTGACTTGTGCATTGGCATGCAAATGTGTGCGACCAGGCGTATGAGTAACAAACCAAGCGCACGACAATGGAGTGCCAGCAGACAAGGCAGACAAGGCAGGCAGGCAGGCAGGCAGACAGACGTGGGTCAAGCCGGCAGCCGGTCAGCTACATAGCTGTAGCGTGAAAGTGTTGAGTAAAAATGTGGCATGCGTGCGGCTGGCGTGCTGGACGCTAATTAAGCACACAAACAAATATATTAAAAAATAATATTTACATACATTCATACATGTATTATGTAAGAAAGAAGTGGTTTAAATTGTACAAGAAATAATAAGAGAAAAACAAATTTTTTGTGTAAAGTCAGTGTAAAGAAGTATATGCAAAATGCAAGCTAGTAGTTGGCGGCAATGTTTTGAGATTTTTGTTTGATTTTTACATTCACTCGCATGCGATTATGCGCCTAGAAGTATGCAATCATCACTAAGCGGTGTATTTAAAGTATGTGTCTGAAATTATAACACGCGACGAGCAGCATAGTGATGTATAGTTTGCTTAGTTTTTATTTTAGCTTTTTGTAAGTTAATTTGTGGCTTTTAATAAGTAGTGTTCTAATACGGAAACAGCTGTACATGTGTACATT
>NW_016199342.1:0-2635 GCF_001687245.7 Rhagoletis zephyria | reverse complement strand
AATAAAAATCGAAGTTTTTCTAAGGAATCTAAACATTTGTAGTTTTCAGTTAAAATTAATAAAATAATTCTCACAAAGTTTATAAGTAGTTAAATATTCATTTTTTAAATACGTATTGGGAACAAAAATGCTGTAGGAAATGTTACCAGCAGAGACTAATGGATCGATTATAGAAAGCAATCGAACGAGATTTCGAATGGCAACTGGCAACTCTCATCTAGCAACTGCAGTGGCTACAAAGTGGGTATTCAGACGACTACATTTTTACGGTTGCTGGGAAGGTTTTTGGAGCCTATTCAGGAGCGAAAATTTAAAACTTACAGAATATTGTGAAAATAACAAAACAATAATTTGAATTTTTAGTTCCCGTGGAACAAAAGCGAACACTGATTGAAAATGTTTTTCCTCTACTAACTGAAGTACCTCTTTCAAAACTACCGACATACCAAATTTGCAAATTGCAGTCATTGCCGTGAGCAGGGATGCCAACTCTCTTAGGGCTAATTCACCAAAATTCCTGGAAAAAATTCCCGCAAAATTAATTTCGCTACAAATTTAAAACACTTCATACTAATTTTATATTAAAAAAAAAAAACAACAAATATCACTAATTGTGATATGTAATATAAAAAAGAAATTCGATGGCTTGGTTGCGAAAATGAAACGAGTAAAGAGAGCGTCAAACGAAAAGGTGGAAAATGTCGCTATCAGTGCTTCTAAAAATAGCCAAACAATCTGTTTCATAGCCAAACAACATAGCTAAAAATTTGTTTAAATAATTAGATTACACCGTACGACAGTCAATTTTACACACGAAAAAACCAATATACTCACAAAACTGGGGGCACAATATAGTAAAACTGCGTTTTTAGTTTTTCTCTCTAACGTCAGGGCTTTTTTAAAAGGACTTTGTAATTTCTAGAATATGATTGAATAAAAAAATTATTCAAAAGTTTCGGTGCATTGTAGAATAACAACATGAGTATCAATTAAAAGGAAAAATTCTGTAGAATTGAAAAAAATTTAAGTTTTTGTGTGCACCAGGACGAATAAGTATTGAAAATGTCTCTTTAAAACTTTATCCTTGAATATCCTTGGAAATTTCCGATATTTATTTTTGAAACAAATATATGTCAAGGACTAATATTGAGCCCTAACCGCCAAAATAACGTAAGCGACATTTCTTTCAAAATTTTATTTTTGATGCAGAAATATTCCGGGGGCATCTAGATGTATTTCTGCATCAAAAAGAAAATTAAAAAAAAAAAAATTGCGCTTACGTTATTTTGGCGGTTAGGGCTCGATATGTTAACTATCACATCCTCGAATTTCGTCCTTCTAACTTTATTAGTTTTACATAAAAGAATTTACACTTCTCTTAATAAGATATCTATCGACCCCTTCGCGCAAAATTATCGTATGTTACATTTTTTACGAAATTCACCTTTTGATGCAACTTTGTTTTACAACCCATAACGCATCAAAAATTTACTGTAAATTTTATCGTATGTGACAGTGATTTTCTTCTTGTGGGCGAAATATATGGACTAAGAAATTAGAATGTAGAGACTTTTCTACAAAAAAAAAAAAAAATCTTGCGTCTAGTTATATTTCCCAATATTATTGATAGTTACAATATACATAAATTAAGATATTCGAATCATTATTATGGAACCATGTATGCGCTCTAAAGGAACAAACGGAACGTATGATGACAGGAGTTTATATAGAGGAAAAAAATGGTTTTAATTAAATTTATTTTTTGTGTGTATAAATAGAAATTTTTGGGTTTAAGAAATTATAAGTTTACTGATATCCTTTACAACTATACCAGTTTTTCAAAAATAGGTTTGTAATTTTTTTGTTTAAAATATTTTTTTTTATAAAAAAAACATTTTTTCTTTTTAAGTGTTTTTTTCTCAAATTTTTATATACGAAGTATACGAATACGCATATCAGAAGAAAGGAGGATTGGATGCGTTTATAACGATAGCATTTTTTTTTTAAATCGCTTAGTAATATTTTTGGTTCAAAATATTTTTTTTCTCAAATTTCAAAATTTTAAATGTTTTTTCTCAAATTTCTAAAGAAGAAGTATACAAATACTTATCAGAAGAAAGGGGGTTTAATCATGTTTACAACGATACCAATTTATTGAAAATCCGTTTAAAATTATTTGAAATATAAGATTTTTAACCGGACCGGACCCTATAGCACCTACCATTATATTTTTAGTTTTATAGTTATTTACATATAATATTAAAAAAATAACTTTTTACCAAAGGTCCTATTTCGAACTTCGAAGGCCGAAGGATTTTGGAGGCTAACTTCGAAAAAGGGAGAAATTACTTTTTTACCTATGACTCAATCNTGGTCCAATACCCAGCCGAGTGTTGTACAGTGTGATGATTCCAGTATGTATCTTCATTTATGTATATTGTAATAATATATCTGTAATATATCTTATAAAGAGAAGTGTAAAATTTTTTTATCTAAAACTAATATTAGTCCTTGATATATATTTTATTCAAAAATAAATATTGAAAATTTCCAAGGATATTCAAGGACAGAGTTTGAAAGGATATTTTGAACACTTATTCGTCCTAGTGCTTCAAAAAATTATAATTTTTTTTTT
>NW_016199341.1:0-2636 GCF_001687245.7 Rhagoletis zephyria | reverse complement strand
TGCTCCTCGACGAACACTGTGTCGGCTCTTAGTGGGTGTGTGGGAACTAAACTGTTATTATTGCACACATATGTAAATGCAGACAAACATACATACATATTTAGGTACTAATGTATGCAAGTGCCTATATTATTTTTGTTTATTTTAACGCTGCTGAAAACGAAACTGAAAGGTCTGGTGGCATATTCTGTAATCGATTCGCACATTTAGCATTGAGTTATGACTCGCATATTCGACTTCGAGCGACGACACTTCGCCCTTAAGGCTCACTCACTCACTCGTAGCCACTTAAAGATAACCAAAAACTAAAATAAAAAAATTCGAATCATTTATTATGTACTCGTAGTTGTTTGTTCGCGTTGAAAAATAAAATTAATAATTTTTTCTATCATAAACGTTTGAGAAGCGACTGCTAAAGATGAGCATATTCATCATCGGAAAAAGGCAGATACAATGTATGCACACGTAAGTGTATGTATGTATGTATGTAGGAAGTTTCTTGCGCACTTTAGTAACAGGAAGTTATTACCCCTGTCATCGAATTATTTCTTTTGATTTATGTTCAAAGCAAATGCAACAACATGTATGTATGTATAATTAAGGAACATTTTAATTTTTAGAACTTCACAAAATACACACAGTTTTTTGGCAAAAAATTACAAGTTAAAACAAAGAATATTTATTTATTATCGGAAACTGAGTAACCACAATTAAAAGGCAAACCTCAATTATGCATACGAAATCGCATAAATTACTCATCGCAGGTAAATATATAAGGGGTATTCTCGATCCGTTGCATAATGTCTAGCGGAGTGCATAGATGGCATAAGTGGCATGATTGCATAATTTTGTTGTTGTTTCATGTTTTCTTATAGACTTGTACACATTAGGGTAAACTATCTTTTCATTTCTCAATTCCGACCCTAATTAATTTAGCAAACCTTATCGTATTTCGAGGAACTTTTCAAAATAAATTCTTCGTGTACAATTTTTGGGAATACTTTGAATTTTTCGGGTCTTCTCAAAATTCATTTTTTGTATCCAGTATTTAATTAATCCGAAAATACTAAGTGCTTTTGTACCTTGTATCTCGTATCTAGGTAAAAGTACATAACTAAATACTTTTCTACTCAGTAGTTAGTTCTGTGAAAATAAATCAGAAAAAAAAATACCTGAGTGGAAGATCGACCAATCTCGGCAGCCAGTTCGAAAACGCCCTATTTCAGAATTTGGTTGAAGAACGCCCTATCTCAGCTGCTGACTGCGACAGCTTCTGGCGGGACTGCCCGTTTTTAATGTCACTGCTTAGACCGATTGTGATTAGTCCTAGTTTCGTCTTCAATCAAAAAAATAGGCTCATGAATTCCTTCTATTCTACTATGGCTAGTGGGAATCGGGCATTAGTGAGACACTTTGTGAATTCCCATTGTGACATCCAACACTTAGAAACATAGAACACAATGCTATGCATTTTAGTTTTTTTTTTTTAAGTTTATTAAACTAAATTCGGAAAACATATTTTGGCCAATTATCACAAACATCTTAATATTTCTTCCCACAAAAACCTTAATTTTTTTTTGCAAAATCAGTTTGGCACGCTTGAAAGGTTCGTGCTTCTTCGGCTGACCAGTTTGTAAAATAAGTCGTAAAATGTGTTCGAGCACTTAGTGATTGATTTGTGAAACTAAAGCCTCCACTAAACCATGACAAAATAAATATCCATTAAGATGAATTTACTCAAGCGTTGTTAGTTACGTATGGATGGGTGAACGCTTTAAAAGAAAATAAACATTTATTGATTAATACATATGTATGTATATTTAATAATAAAAAAGCTAGTAAACAAATATGTAATACGAAATTTCCCATTGAATGCTTCATGAATTTGCATAGGAATAACTTTAAATTAATATAATACTAGTTTTATATGATTAAAATGATTATAAAATGATTGATTCTAAGTCTCAATTTTCTACGTCACGAAATTAGTGCTCAACTTTTGGTCAAAATACAACTGAACGCATTATGTAAATAAATTGTAATTTTGCATTTTAAAAAGTGTCTTGCCCTGGAGAGCGGCGGACTAAAATCACGCCCACTTTTTATATAACAGTACATTTCCGAAATGCTTGAAGCTTCGATATTTCGAAATTTAAGCACGCTAATTTACACGAAATTTATACCAACAACAATCTTTTGAAAAGAAGTAACATTATTATGAAATTTTGGAAAATGTGCGTGGTTACCGTTGTTGCGGTTAGGTTTTCTACGGGAGCTATGCGTTAAAATAAACTGATTGCGCCCTCATTTTGTGTGCTCCCTTATAATATTATTATAAAGATATGGACAAAAATTTCGAAGTCAAATATTCAGTGGTGCGCTTTTTGTGGTATTTTTGAGGTTATGTTTGTATGCGTTAAAATAAACCGATCGTATTTTTCTTGATTTATGCCCCTAAAAGTTAAATATGAAAAATTTAAGCCCCGTGCCAACTCCTGGCTTCTCCTAAATTCCATTTCAAATATTTGTAAATATTCATAAATAAATTTAAAAGTGAAGAAGTTGCATTTGAATTGCTAATTTTTTTTCGCACTAATTAGATATTTTATTTTTTTTGCTCAATGGAATTTCCACCC
>NW_016199340.1:0-2636 GCF_001687245.7 Rhagoletis zephyria | reverse complement strand
TGCACTCTTCTGAACAAATCTTTGAGGCAATCTCGGCGACAATCTATCTCTTTTCTGTCCTCAATGTTCTAATTTATTCATTTTAGCTTGCAAAAGAGGAAAATTAAAAACAATTCAAATTTGTGAAAAGGGTTTAGCTGCAAAAAGCTGCATTTTAAAAGGTAACGCATTCAGGGCAGAAGTCAATTGTAAAGTGATTATCTGCTGTTACAAGCAGGCGGCGGCACAAAGCAGTGGCTGTGGTGGCATCGGCGTCGATTTGTAGCTGTGTGTTCCCCACCAGCTGATGTGACTGCCAGTGAGTGTGTGAGTGTGTGTGTTTGCCAATCAGAACCGCCATTGCAGGTGTCATTCTGCGCCGATGTCACCCGGTCGTCTACTGTGGTCTTCTGTCGCCTGATCCTGCTGCTGCTGTTGTTGCTGTCAGTGTGTTGTGTGCTCTGAATGCAGTGAAGCATGCATAATCATGGACCCGGTCACTTGGACACACTTCAGCGCCGCAGTGAACTCGGTGGCCGGTGACGGGAGAGTCTGCCTGGTGGAGTACTCTACCTCGCTGTCTACTCACTTTTCATAGACTAGAATTTGTCTTTTCTGTCTGTTTTTGCTCTCATTCACTCTTTCATTTGCCACCACCACTTCGATCACCATCACCAGTGACAGTGAGGATGAAGCGTTGAGGATAGAGTCATCAGCAACAGTGTCTCCTCTGCCCACGCCATTTGCTTTCACTACACTGTTACTATTTTTCTCTGGCTCATCAACCGCTCGTTTATTTACCTTTATTGCCTCTTTTTGTTTCAACCTACTCATTTGGCTGGAACACTTTTTTTACTTTTTTCCCGTTCCTATTGGCAGGCACTTTTGTAGTTATCATTATATTTATTGAATACTTTGACATATTTTGCTCTGCTATGTAGAAGGGCTTTCTCCCTCTCACTTTCTGTTTTGAAATGGTCAGCAGAAGTAATTTGCAGACACATTCCTCTGCCATTGTGTATTGTTAGCACACTGCACCTAATTTGGATTTGAGCTGGCAGTGAGTGAGTGTCCTCTGGTCAGAAACATGGCGCGCATGGACCGATTAGTGCCTGCCTGCCTGCCGAAGTCAGCACTGAAACACCCTGCCGTCTATGTAGACACTGTACTGCTCGATGCATTATTAATGGCAATCATTGCCTTGTTATGTCTCTTCCTCAACGTGTACTACCAAGCCTTACCGACAGTGTAAAGGTGATATCGGCCAATGGACAAAGGGGCATTTGAGCAAAGTTGAACTGAACTGAACTAAACTGGCTAACATACCGCTTTTAGGGTTTATGAGCAGAGCTGAAGGAAAGAACGTCAGTTGTATGCACTGTCAAATGTGTGCACTGCATAAGTAGGCGCGTGGCACTTTGTCGAATTACCAAATTAGCATAAAAACGGTGCAATTTAATGTAATTAAAAGCAGCCCCTCCTGCGCTCTGCTCTGGCAAGCCATGATTGATCTTCCCTCTGAGTGACATAATTTTGCTCCTTTTCCTCTTTGGTGCTAATTTGAATGCATGACAACGGTCAGTTGGCGTTCAGGGTCAAGTGCTTTTCTGCTTAATTTTCNGGAAAGAACGTCAGTTGTATGCACTGTCAAATGTGTGCACTGCATAAGTAGGCGCGTGGCACTTTGTCGAATTACCAAATTAGCATAAAAACGGTGCAATTTAATGTAATTAAAAGCAGCCCCCTCCTGCGCTCTGTTCTGGCAAGCCATGATTGATCTTCCCTCTGAGTGACATAATTTTGCTCCTTTTCCTCTTTGGTGCTAATTTGAATGCATGACAACGGTCAGTTGGCGTTCAGGGTCAAGTGCTTTTCTGCTTAATTTTTTTCGATTAACATTATAACTACCACCTAATATTGCCGATGGCCACTGATGATGACCAGCAACAGCAGAAACAGCAGCAGTAGTAGTAGTCGCTGTAGTACAAAAACTATCACGGCAATAAAACTAAACAGTGCATAATATATAGCACAAGTACTTCACCAGGCGGCATTTTGCTTAAAAAGTGTACCGTAGAAGAACTACTACCGTGCGTTTTCTGCTATGCCAGTGAGCTTCCTATCTCTCAACTTTACCGGCGGCACTCTTTTGCTGTTTGATTTCTTTTTAATTACTCAACACTTGTGTGTTTTGTTATTTCATTCAACATTTTTCACTTGACAGCCGCCGCTACAGGACTAGCCAAAATCAACAACAAGCGACTCATTCTACCGGCCCAGTGAATGAGCTCTGCTTTGGGACTGCTTTCTAATCAAACCGGCAAGCGGAGAGAAATCAATTACTAATGGGTGGCTTATTTTTGAGCTTGTGGGGGAATTAATTACGCAATCATTGCCTTCAGCAGCTTAAACAGGGTAAAAAGAAACTGCCAAACTGTGCTCTGCTAGTGAAAAAGAATGACAGAATACTATGGAATTCAGAAGTTAATTAGTTTTTACTTGTATGATTTGCCCACATTTCCAATAAACTACCAAAATTTGAATTTTTTCAATATTGCGTTCTGACGTTTAATCACAATTTGTCTGTTTATGAAATACATCACTAACAGTGTTATCATTTTACTAAAAAACTGAGCGTTTAGTCAGTTTGTTGCAAT
>NW_016199338.1:0-2636 GCF_001687245.7 Rhagoletis zephyria | reverse complement strand
TCTCCAAACCGTCGGCCAACTTTGACAGTTCAGAATATTATCATCAACAGTCAACTCAATCGGTGACGATGAGATCCAATCGAAACGGGCTGAACCGAGATGAATCCGCCCGATCCAGCTCTACTAGTTCCGCCAGCTCGGGTTGTTTGTCGGAAGGTGTTGCCAGTACCGGTTCAGGAACGACTTCTGTTTCGAATCCGGGCGTTCATCACCAACTCAATCACCATTTAAATTTTCATCACCATCACCAAAATGGTGGATTAGTTAGTCCGATGGACGGTGGAAGTTTGCACTATTTAGGGTAAGTATTTTCAGAGTTTTTATATAAAGATTTTACTGATAATTTTTTCCCTACAACTTTTTTCAGATCACCCACTCACAACAATGGAAACTTTGGCCATTTTGCCTCCTCTGCCTCCAATCAACCGCAATCAACGATGAGCTTGAGTGCACTTCCTCATTTTCCTCAGAATTCTTCTTCTTCAGGTTTTGACACCGATTCCTTCCCGCTAGGCACTATCAAGAGAAAACCTTCAGTGCAAAGTATGCCCAAGATTCCGCTGACCAAGAATACGCGGAATTTGGCCCTTCAGTCGGAGGACGTCCTGCTGGAGCATGAAGGCGAGGCAGAGGGAACGGCTTATGATCCTCACAGTATGATGATGGGCTCACATTCGGTTGATCATGATCAACAGATTTACTCTGGAACTGGAGTTTCAGAAGTAGTATCACCTTTTCAGCGAGGCACCTTCCTTTCGGGCACTCTGAGGCGATCTACAACTGAAGAGCGGATGAGGGCAAATAAAAACAACCAAAACAACAACAACTTTAATCAGATGATGATGATGAACTCCTCCTCCGTTTTGAACTCCTCTTCGCCGCTGCACCTTCCAAACCCTGCTTCAATAGTTCAAACTCATCATTTACCGCACGTCAATGGAAACGTCTCCTCTTATCTAGCTCCTCCGCCGGTAAACTTTTGTAGTTTTTAGGTATTTGAAACTTTAACTAACACTTTTTCTTTAATTTAACAACAGGCCCCAATCAACTCGGTAAACTCCAAATCAGACTCTGAAGATGACCTGCCACTTCCGCCACCACCGCCAACTTTGTTGAAAGAATCGGAATCTACACTGTCGCTGGCTTCAGCAAACGCTGCTGGAAATTCTGCTTCATTTCCGCCACCTCCTCCAATGGAGGTACTTCAGCCGAGCAGTCCAATTCTTCAGCAAAATATTCAACAGCAAAATCTTCAGCAAACTTCCGTGGTTTCGACTATTTCGACCGCCGCTGCCGCCGCCTACGGCTCAATGACGCCCCAGCCGCAGCCGAAAAATGGCGCCCGCCTCAACCGACGCCTCTCCGATCTCTCCTCAAACTCGACCTTCTTTCTTAATAACGGGAACGGCAACAGTTTTAATAATAGAAATGGAGTTCAACAACCTCAGGAGTTTAACTTTAATCAGCAACAGCAACAATTTCCTCAGTCACCTCAATCTCCCAGCTACCATTTGATGGCGGCCAACAGTCGAGCTAGCATTGCCACTTCCGGGGAAAATGGCAGTAGTGGACTTTACGGACCTTCCGCCGGTTTTGTGACGCTGAAGCCGTACCACAATCGAGGCGCCTCCATTAGCGGAAGTTCACTTAATGGAGGTGGACTAATGGTAATACTGATCTTTGTTTTTCAGAAAACTTTTGAGTGTTTTTGCTAACTCTTTTTTACTTTTTTAGAACTCCCGTCACCACCGCCAACTAACACTGGACCTAAATGCGGCGCTGAACAAGTACGGCACCGCGCCGAGACTTCGAAATGACCAACAACAACTTTTAGCCACTATGGCCAGGGATTATGAAGTTCAGAATCAAAATCTACATCAAAACGGAGGAAGTACTTTTAACGGAGGCGTTTCTTCTCCTTCTTCTCCTTCCTTGCCTCCAAATTCCTCGATTTACCAGCCAAACAACAGTCCTAGTTCTTATCATCACCAAAACTCTATTCCATTTAATTCAAATCAATACAACGGAAACAATGAGACAATGCCATTTCCTCCTCAGCAACAACAATCGCATCCTCAAATGCTTTATCAACAGCAGCAATCTTATCTCCAAAATGGCCAGTCACTTCCATCACCACCACCACCACCACCTCCTCCTGCTCCTCAGAACTTCCAATCAAACACCTCCTCAGCCATAAACTCCCGACCTTCCACCAACGAGAACGTCATCTACATGTCCATCAGTCCGCACCTGCTTCAAAAACACCAGGCAATGGCCGTCGTAAATGACGTCTACCAGGCCCACCAGCAGCCAATCTACGGGCCAACGCCGATCACCCCTTTATCACCCTCACTACCTCCTCCTCCTCCTCCGGAACAAATCTTCCTCAAAAGTATGGAACGAGTGATGGCCAAGAAGTGGCACGTCGCCCAAATGCTTCGAAGTACTGAATCGGAGTACTACGGTTCGACGCCAGGACAGGTCCTAGGCTTTCGAGATCCCGCCTATCTTCCACCGAGGGAAGGGCAAATTCAACAGCAGCAGCAGCCTTATCAGCAGCAGCAGATGGCTTATCAACAAACAGCCCCTCCTCCTCCTCCTCCTCCTCCTCAAATGCCGTACTACCCGTACCAGCA
>NW_016199337.1:0-2636 GCF_001687245.7 Rhagoletis zephyria | reverse complement strand
GAAATTGTTTTCATTATAAAGTTTACATATTGCCGCATTGTGCAAAACAGTCCATAATTAAATATCGGCCCAGGTTTATAGAATCAAATTAATAAACATACATACAGTGACACAAAAAAGTGACCACGTGTTGATTTTTTTAAATATTCATATTGTGTTTTGAGTGTTTTTTTTTTGTAGTTATTTTCGTATAAAATTTAGCAAAATTCCACAAATTTTCAAATTTCGAAATTTCAAAAATAATCTAAATCTTTAGCACATTTTTTAGGTATGCAGTTTTATAACCCATACAATTTTAGTCCAATGAAGTGCAAGTTTCAACCGGCTAAAAAATCGCGTTAATTTTTATTATTATTTTTTTTTACTGCTTTTGAGGTTTTTATATAACAACTGCAACAATTAATGAAAACTGGCGTTGATTTTTTGTCATTTTATTCCGAACAGTCCACATTTTATTTCAAAAAAAAAAATGCTTCTTATATGGCAAAAAGTGGGGAAATCCGTCAATAAAAATTTATTAAAAATCAAATGCAATTTTTATGCCCCTTGAAACTTAATTTCATATCGTCGCTGAAATGGAAAAAAATACGCAACAAACTAAAACCTTTTATTGCAAAAAACAATGTGGAGATTTACAATTCAATGAAATGCATCATACTCAATCAAAAAGTAAAATTTTGTATTTTTAGTTAGTTATGTTTTTTTTTTTTTTTATTTCAGCGACGACGTGAGATAGGGCCTTTCTTTATTAAGGAAACGATATTTAAAAGCCGAAATTTTGATGAAAATTTGCTGAATTTTACTTACTTTTGTATAAAGTTTGAATACAATTGAGAATATTTTTATAGAAAAATAACAAAAAAAAAAATTGAACTCGACAAACATTATGAATATTAAAAAAAAAAATCTAAACGTGCTCACTTGTTTGAGTCACTCTGTGTCCTTGGACGCCTGGATATTAAGACGAATTGTAAAAGTGGCGAATTAGCAAGGAAATATTCGACCTCATCTTTGGTTGGCATTGGCCAACGCAAAATTTCTTATCAGGCGCCACGTAGGAAGCGTGCTTTGGCTAGTTTTTTTTTATTATAAAGTCACAAGCCCTTGTTTAATTTTGTCGAAAAACCCCAAAAAATATTTTGTTAATAATTTCCTTGTTTTTTTTTCTCATTTCAGATTCTTCCAAATAAACTATAAAAAAGTGCGCTTCCAGCAGTTACATTTCCAAAACAATGCACAGATTTGCGCTTTCTATGATTCGTATGCGAGCATAAAACAAAACAGAAAGTTGGAAAATAATAAAAAAATGGCTACAAAGCAATCATTAGTGAACAAATAAAACTTGTATTACAACGCCAAAAAAAAAAGAAAAAAGTGCAACTGATATTTGTTTGCATTCAGAAAGTGTTTTTGTTTTTGTTTTTGTTTTGTTTTTTTAATTAAGGAAATACAAACGCCACATGTGCAGCCAAAGTCAACAACAAAATCCATAATTGAAGTAGGTGTTTTTTCGAAATAATGTAAAACTGCCGCATCTCTTTTGTTGTTCGAAAATCGATATCAAGTTGAGTTAAAGATCGGTGTTCCTTTTGAATGTACATATGTGTCTTCACATCATTTTCGTTCATTTTTGTTTGGATTTTCCGTTGAAAAAGTCAAAATTTTTCTTGTTTATAAATTAGTGTGTGTCAAAAAGTAACTAAACATTTATTTGACGTATTTGCGCGTTCCGTTGCCTAAACGCATTGTTTAGTGCATACGCGATTAGTGCGAGCGAACGACGAACCTACTACGCCACGCACACGCTCCGCTCTCCACCAACAATAACAGAGCAAACGGCTACGACGACAACGACGCCAAATCGCGTTCGAAGAGTTTTATTTGTTTGTTGCCCGCGAATTCGATTCATTATCAATCTCGTACGCAGCAGGCAGCATAGTGTCGGCCGGTGATGCGTTTTAGTTCCGACGCGTCGTCAAACCGTCATCACAGCTGATAGCGATGAATCCAAATCAACACAGTGGTCCCGGTCCACCGTCACCTAAAGCAATCGCAACAGTTTCAATGAATTCAACGACAGGACAGCATAACTCGTATGTGGGAATTGGTGTGAGTGGTGGTGTTGGTTACGGTGCGGTTGGCGTTGATCAAGTTGACGCTTCGATAATGGCGGCAAAGACATTTGCAACAAAGTGTGCAACAACAGCAACAACAACAGCCACATATGGCGGCATGAAAAGTGCTTACGCGAGTGCAACACCCAATCTGGGGACGATGACANCGCTGACACGCCCTTTGCCATGACAAATGGGTGTGCCAACAACAATAGCACTATGAGCAGCGGCAGCATTAGTAACAACAATGCTGGCAACAATCATTCTTCGCCACCGCCCGTTGCGCGTACAATCTCGTCAGATCGTCTGGTGACGGGGCCTTCATGCAAAGCACTCAGAACTGCGGTGTCAGCACTTTATTCCGTTGATGACTTTGTCAAGGAGAAAATTGGCTCTGGATTCTTCTCCGAAGTGTTTAAGGTGAGTGTGGAAAGAAAAATAAATAATGGAGAGTTAAACTTATCTATACATACATACATAGCCCATGGCGGCTAGTGCAGCTCACCCCAGCGCTGGTGATAA
>NW_016199335.1:0-2636 GCF_001687245.7 Rhagoletis zephyria | reverse complement strand
CGTTCGTTTCGCCACTTGCTAACTGATGGCGAATCGATGACGGCTAGTACCTACCTCCGTAAAAGGCAGTTTCCTTCAGTTTCAGCGACATCTATATGTGAGCTTGCAAGGTGTTTAGCAGCGTTGCAAAGTCAGGCAACATGGGCTACTTATTAATTTCATACGGAAATTAAACTAATAATTTTTCAATTTTTTGTATCTCTGAAAACTAAAAGTTTGTTTGCACATTTAATTATTTATTTCATCTGATGGCTTTCGCTTTTTTAAATGTAACTGGCCAATTTCCCGTTTTCACGTTGGCCAATCAGAAATTAAAGGGAAGCAACACTGTCCGTCCCTCTAGTGATTTTGACGTTTTGCTAGTTTTCCGCAAATCTTATTTTTTTCGGCAATTTTCTACTGTTGCTACTGTTTCAGCCGCCTGTGAAATTAAAAGTGATAAAAGTCGAAATCCAGTATAAATCATGGCTTACGATCTGAAGAAGGAATCGGATGTTAAGGAGTACATAGAGAAGTTGGGCATCGAATATCGTTTCGGTTGTTATTCAGAGAAGAAACCTGAGGGTAAGCACTTACATGACGAGCTGCATGCAGAAAACGGTGGACAACAATCGCCTCTGCAATCACTTGCCTTCACACGTACGCACATCTTGGCAAGGGAAGCAGGCGGTTCATAACCTACCCATTGTCGTGGCGCCTGTTTCGCAAGCGTTTGCAAAAAAAAATCTGCTTTTATAAATCACTCCTATTGCATGTACATATTTTTGCGCGTTTTAAAGTAATATTTACATTGCAGTTTGCCATTTGCTCGGTGACTACTTGGAGGGCATTAAGAAAGACTTTGAAAAAGCGGCTAAAGTATACAAATCCACATGCGATGATTATGGCTATGCAAAGTCCTGCTTCAAATTTGGTAACTACAGCTTTTTAGGTAAAGGTAAAAGCGGCAGCAAGGGTGATCCACGTAGCGCATACACATATTACGAAAAAGGCTGTATTCTAAACGATCCAGATGCTTGTTTACATACAGGACTGCTGCTGGTATCACGTTCCATGCATAAGGAGATCGACCGGAATGTGCCGAAGGTGTGTAATGGACGGTTGGTAGACCGTGTGAATTGAGTGCTCTTGAAGAGGGCTTCTTTTTGTTTGAAAAACACCACACTCGTTACATAACACTGCGCATATGTCAAACGGTTGTAACTTTGGTCGAATAATAAGAATGTTCTAGACTCTCCAGTATTTGCAAGAAAATCTGATTTCGCCATTGATAAATTGTATGTAAGGTCGCGTTCGGGAACCGCTTCCTGTAAAATCCTTTACCATCAAACAAACTCTTGAAGTACCTGGAACAGGCTTAATGTGAATGTCATTTCGCTTATCGAAGAGGGTTCTCTGTGGACCTCGAGAATGTTTCTCTAAGTACAGCGCTAGCAAAAATTACTATTGCTCTTATGAAACATAACTTCACATGCATGAATTTAAAGATAACGATTAGCCCGCTTCAAGCTCATTTACTTTCATATCATTACCAAGTGCTAATTTTAAATGTTCTTTTACAAATATATACATTATACATGTAGGTACGCTTAATTTCCCACTAAAGATTTTAATTTTCTTCCACTTTTTTAGGGCATCGAGTTCCTATCAAAGAGTTGCGATATGAATAATGCCACCGCCTGTTTCTACCTCTCTGGCATGCATATATCCGGTGTACAGAAGAAGGCGGAAATATCAACGCACCTTAGCACACCTGATACTAACAAAAAGGCGGCGTCGAAAGACAGTGACTTCATCCTACAAAAGGATATGAAGAAGGCATTCGAATTCGCGTTTAAAGCTTGTGAGCTTCGCAATATGTACGCATGCGCAAATCTAAGCCAAATGTATGCGCGTGGCGATGGCATTGAAAAAAATGATAAAGAAGCTGAGAAGTATAAGAAAATGGCATTAGAAATGCAAGATGAAGTGAAGAAACAACAGCAGACGCTTGATTTTCAACAGGGCATAAAAATGCCTAACTGAGTGTGAAGGAGCGAGGGGAAGTTTGTGTTTCGAGCGCTACCATAAATTGTAACAATTTAAGCGCAAATTAAGGAAAACAAACATTGAGACGCGGCAATAGTAAAAGTAGCTGACTTTTTATTAATTAAATTAACGATATTTGGAGGGAAAAACAAAAAAAAGTGAGAAATGTAAAAAAAAATACCTAGTTTGGGCAACACCTTAATTTGTAAATACATATATAACTACCAGGAAAAATAGAAGCCTTAGCAGAGACAAGAATCCTGGCAAGAGCATAGTTAAGGCGTGACATTTTGAAATTTAGTTTCCTCGCTTTTGTTAGGCAAGGCTAATTGTATAAGTTAAAGTTAATTCAATGTTCGTTTTTTTTTTGTGAGCGGTTCACAATTCAAATCACAAAAGGATAAGCAATAGATAACTGACGAGCGAAATGTTAAAAAAAAATATGTATGTAGGGCATGAAAATGAGTTTTCATTTTGACATAGTTAGAAATGAAGGCACACAAAAACTTTGTAATTAACTATGCCATTTTTAAATTTTAAACAAATGTACTAGTACTACATATAGAAGTCGTTTTCTATATTCTTAAATTTATTTAATATAATGAAAA
>NW_016199332.1:0-2636 GCF_001687245.7 Rhagoletis zephyria | reverse complement strand
TTTTTTTTTTGTTTTCAGACATTTTATTCAGCTGGGGTTATTTTTTGCAATAATATTAAAATGCTTGCTTGAACGTAGAAAAAGCAAATTATGATAAAATTTTATGTTATTACCCGTCAGAATGAAAGGCAAACACGTCAAAATGGCAAATGGCAAATGGTTGGATTCTGTATGCCGTACAACCAACGAATATCGAATTCGTTGCATGTTGAATGGTTGCACAGTTGAAATTCAGTTGGGAAAAATAAACATTTGGCAGCCATTGGCATTACTAATGCCCTCCCAAGCCAATACATCCGGTCTCTCAGTAATCCATCCATCCATCCATCCAACCAAACAAACCAACCAACCAACCATGCATCCATCCGACAGCTCATTCAAGCTGGGTAAATTCATTTATTCGTCGTTGATACTCAACCAACGAAGCATTTATTCGATGACTTGCATCCTTTTTTTTTTGCTTTTGATTCAACTTACATACAAAAGAGTGCATACATACTTACATATAAATCTAGTAATCGTGGTACACTCTGTACATACACATATGGCGAAGGGACAATTGGGAATTGGCAAAAATCTCTTTCATTGTTATTCAGCAAAAAAAAAACAAGAACTGATAGCTCCATCTCATACTTTTGCTAATAAAATAAATTACCTTAAAGAGTTTTCTCGTTTAAAATTTTTTTAAAAATCAGTCTTTAGGCCAAAACAATTTTAAGTAAGTTTTTAGCGTTCACATATTTTTACTAAGAGNATAAATTACCTTAAAGAGTTTTCTCGTTTAAAAATTTTTTAAAAATCAGTCTTTAGACCAAAACAATTTTAAGTAAGTTTTTAGCGTTCACATATTTTTACTAAGAGTTTGGTCCAGATTCTCCTCCAATTTGCGGTGCGAATCTGGCAGCCTGGAAGTCATCATACAAATGAAGAGATCTAGCATTTTATGCTACCTACGAACGGCAGATGGTATTTACTCAGAAGCATTAGTCAGCCGAGGGGNGTTTGGTCCAGATTCTCCTCCAATTTGCGGTGCGAATCTGGCAGCCTGGAAGTCATCATACAAATGAAGAGATCTAGCATTTTATGCTACCTACGAACGGCAGATGGTATTTACTCAGAAGCATTAGTCAGCCGAGGGGTAGCCGCATTAATAAGAAAAAGTAAGTGCGTCTGGGCCACACAGGAGAAGTGAAACAGTTTCCCTTTATCTTCATTTTTATCTTTATACTCTATCGATGACAAAATCGATAATAACATCCAACAAAACCGCTGACAAGTTCGACAAAAATATCGAGAGCAAAGACGATAATACTATTGGTAGCGAAAACGATTACATAATCGACGAAAATATCGATAACAAAATCGATGAATAGTCGATAACAAAATCAATAAAAATGCCGATAAAATATCGACAACAAAATCAATAAAAATATCGATAACAAAATTGATAAATAATCGATAACAAAATCGATAAATAACCGTTAACAAAATCTATAAATATTTGATAACAAAATCGATAACAAAGTCGAAAAATAATCGATTAAAAAATCGATACCGATATCGATAGCAAAATCGATATTAATATTGGCAACGAAATCGATAAATGATCGATAACAAAATCTATTAAGATATTGATACCAAAACCAATAAAAATATCGCTAACAAAATCGTTTGAAATATCGATAACAAAATCGATAAATATGTATATCGATAAAAAACTTGATAGAAATATCAATTATTATATTGACGAATTCCGAAAATATCGATAGCAAAATCGATAAAATATCTTTTACAAAACCGACAAAACTATCGATTATTATATCGATAAGTCCCGAGAATACCGATAATTTCTAAAATCCCAAAATAGCTCCCAGATTAAGTCTCGTGTCTCTATCTATATATCCTTTTCTCTACAATTAACTTTATTTTAATCTTTCTTCCTCTATCTTCCCCTTTACTTTTATCGGTATCCTCATCCTCATCTTTTTCGTTATAGTTACCTTTGTTTTTACTTTTAGGTTTATCATTTTCTTCATCTACACCTTTGCCCTTATTTTGCTTTTATCTTTACCCATCTTTGTTTTTGTTTTTTATGTTTGCTTTTGCCTTTATCCTTTTCTTTATCTATGTACGTATGTACTTTAATTCTTGTATTGGTCGTTTTTCTAAGTGTTATTCTTTAACCTTTTATTAGCAAATTTTTGTTAAGTTAATAACATACTCTCAAGAAGTACTTGTTTCCGTCGCAACCATTTCCGTTTCATCATTTCCTGCAGCTGCTATTTCGGGCCCCTTAAGAAGCCCGGGCCCGGGGTTTATGGAAGCACTGGCAAAGCTGAAAATGTTTATGCGGTACTAAAGCGACATAACATCTGTTTATATCATTTAAGTTACCATTCTAGGTTTAATAAATAAAGGTTTAATAGGGATCAATTAAGATTGAGGTTAATTTAGGCGGTGCCCGTAGCAACAATGGCCCTCGGTGCGAACTAGGTTGGACAATAAAATATTTTGTAGAAAAATATAAAATTAAAAAATATATTTTAATTCGCTTGGGATAGAGGAATCGATTTTTCTCTGTATGGGACATGAAGCAGTCAAATGTTAACGAGTACAGTTGTCAACTTATTTTCATT
>NW_016199331.1:0-2636 GCF_001687245.7 Rhagoletis zephyria | reverse complement strand
CTAATGCATGAAAATCCTAACCTCAAAAAAATCACCCGTTACATTTGTGGCAATAGTGGAGTGGTTGTTCTACAAGTTCCCCCCCTCTAGCCATTACCTGTTGGCCTCTGGAATCATGTTATTATTGGCAAGTCTAAAATATGATGCGAACAAAATTTGAGTGATTTGGATGCACCCAAATCGATGTTATTTTACATGAAAATGCTGACTTAGACTGCATTTCTGTACAAAAAACTGTACGAATGATTAGCAATGGTTTCCACTAACGAATCTATGTGCTATGCGCGGACATGATTTGCCAAAGAACAACTTGATAAGTAAGCTTTAAAAATAAATTGGAAAAGACTTTCTGTGATCATAAAATCAAGAAAAGTTGTAGAGGTTTGCTAGGACGAAAAAATTGTAATATGATTCGACAGCCAGCGCGAAAGCCATCAACTACTTATTTTGCTACACTCTTAAAGCTAGATAACAAGCTATTGAGCAAGATCTTAACAACGGAGTCAGACTGATTGACAAGGCTCCCATACACCTCCGTGCAATGAAGACCGCGAGTCAAGCACCAAGAGGAAAGTTCGACAACGAAAAGCTGCAATCGCAACAGGCAGCTGCCTCAATAATTAACTCTTCACCGTTCGGATACAAATGAGCAGTGGGATTCCTTATCCAAATCTCCTTGCACCACTGCGGAAGACGTGGCTGGCAGAAACTGGTATGACAAAGAGTACCGTGTCGCTGCTGCAGAGAAATACGCCATCGAACATTGAGCGATTCCGGGAGAAAAGGAGGGATAAAATAAGGAAAAATACTTTAGTGTGAAGAGCTCGAGATGTTGGAAGTAGGAAGGTGGCTTGCAAATTTTAACGGGAATTTAATGAAATGATTTCGTGATTGGAAATATTCCCTACAGAGACAATGAATCCGACAACAGATGTCCTGAGTAAATGTGATATATGGAGAGAACACTCTCGAAATGCGACACTGGTGCCCCTTGACGAAGAAGAATGCAGAATAATGTATCGGGACGAAGACCACGGCCCTCCCCCCGACCAATGCGGGGTGAAAGCAGCAAAAATGCGGTTATAGAATAACAAAGCTGGACAAAAGGTGGATCTGTTCAATGCCGGTATCGAAGGGCTATCTGAACGCACGTATTTATATCTGTTTAATTGAATTTGGTTTGATGAATACTTGCCCAAGTGTTGGAACCTTAGTGAACTCTGCCCGAACCACAAGAAGTAAGATCCTGCTGTTTATGCTAATTACCATTGACAACATTTTAATATTTCCTCATGTCCTGAAAAAACCCTTAGCAAAGAAAACGACATACACCACCTTTTCCTCGGTTTTAAAAGCCGAAAAGAAGCTGCCTCTATGACACCATGTCTAAATTTGGAATCGCCGCAAAATTAATACGGCTATGTAGAGTGACGTTGAGCGCAAGATTTAGCGACTCACTTTTTTGTGATTTCTTCAAAGCGTTATATATGCTGTCAATCGCTAGAGCAGCAACATGTCAGCATATGCTGATGATATTGATGACGCCAGTTGCATTCTCCAGCATGGAGAGGCAGGTAAAGAGGTTGGTCTGGAATCAATCAAGAGTGTTTGTGCATTGGGACATATGCCACTTCGGCAGTTATAAGTTGTCTACGTAGGATCCAGCATTAACTCTGCCCAATGTCAGCCTGTAGATGAAGCGCAGAATACTTACATACAGTGGCTGTTAAAAATGGATGAATGATGTCTCGTTTTAATATTTACAATGTTTTTCAAGCCAAAATTTTTGTTGATAATTTTTATAAAAATATGGTTCATGCTTTAACGAAAACCATATAAATTTCACTTTCCAACTTTATACATTTTTATCTAAATGTCTACCTTTTTAACCAGCATTTCTTAAAATTTTTTGGGTAAGCAGTTAACAGGACTATAAAATGTTACTAAAATATTCCAATTTTTGAGCGGCTAAAGAAGCGCATTGATTTTTAATATTTTTTTTGCTGACGGCTTTTTCGGTTTTTTCATATAAAAAGCGAAATTTGGGAAACCTAGCGTTCACTTTTTATATTTTTTTTCGCAAAAAGTCTAGCGCATATTCCTTCACAAAAATTCATGTTTACATGGAAAAAGTACAAAACGCCGTCAATAAAAAAAAAAAAATTATTAAAAATTATTGAGATTTTTAGCCGCTCAAAACTTGCACTAATTTTAGAATCCTGTTAGTTGCATACCCAAAAATTAAAAAAAATCTGGTTAAAACACTCGAAATTTGGATAAAAATTCTGGATTTTTCTAAATTCTGTATAAAGCTTGAAAGTGTAATTTATATAATTTTTGGGAAAGCATGAACCATATTTTAAAACAAATTTCAAAAAAGGTATTGCTTAAAAAACATTTTAAATATTAAATATGAAACATCATTTATCCACTTTTGGCCGCCACTGTACATATGTATGTATACCTTGCCAAAAGGCGCTCCTTTGCGCTTGATAGGCAGAAAAGAAGAGCATTTTCGCGACGAACAAGAATTACAGTAAAACCCGCTTAAGTACCTCACGAAAAATCTCGATGCGGTTACTTAAGCGAACATAACGGGTGATTTTTTTGAGGTTAGGATTTTCATGCATTAGTAT
>NW_016199330.1:0-2636 GCF_001687245.7 Rhagoletis zephyria | reverse complement strand
GCGTAGGTTTTCAGGCCCATTGCACCGCGACTCAATTTGATCTATTGTGCCCTCTATTTCAACTTTAATCCTGCTGAAAAATCTGTATTCGGTCGATATCTCTGAGCGTATAGTCGATTAAAAAATCTGGCTCTGCGGTGAGCTAGTGTTGGGCAGGTGGTAATGAGGCGATTTAAGTGAGTCCCTCTAACTTAGAGGTTCAAAAACTTTCTTTCTCGTATACCACTTTCAAAATATTACTGATTTCGGGGGACCCCGTGCTGCTACATTTCTACTATATGCTCAAGGCTCGTAAAAAAATGTGAAGATTATATTTAACGATTGAAATTTGCGTCGCCTCTGGATTCCAACCCTAAATTCGATGTGGTAAAAATGAAAAGAAAAAGGTATCTTATCTTGTGTTCTATTTATTAAAATATTGTGATTACTGTTAGAATAAAAATTAAACATTAATAACGTAACGTAAAAACAATTCAAATCAACAAATAAAACATAATTTTAATGGGGGGAATGCACTTGATGGATTGACAGCAAATAATGAATATTAAGAAAATGACAATAGAGAAAAGAGCGAATCCAGAAAAATCCAAGAGGGCGAACCAAGCAAGCGGCGCATCAAATTTAGAGCATAAATAAAATGCTTGCTCAATGAGCGCTTTAAAGAGTTTACGAACGATTAAAGTTAAAAGTGATGAAAACTAGATGAAAAACGAGAGAGAAGGCTCAAAGTTTTGACAGCACACGCGCCAAAAGCAACAACAAAATACATGTAAGGCGGATGAAAGAAGAAGAAATCAGCTGATCTAATAACACCACCTTGAATTGACTATATTAAAGATAAATTGCGTTGAAGAGCGCTCTTTCTTTTTTAACTCGCAAAAGAGGCAATCAAAATGGTTTGCTCTTGAATTGAGTTGTAGTGAAAAGATATAAATTTTATTCCTCAGTGAAAATTTTTGCAAACTCTGTTTTAAAACATATACTCAAAAAAATAAAAATTTACAGAAAATAAAAGAAAATAACAGAATTTATTAACTTATTTAAAATATAATTAAAGCTTAAAATTCTAAATAAATTCTTGGACTTATCCTGAATTTTACAAAAAGGTAGTTTGTTTTTAAAGATGCGAAGTTTTGAACTTGGAAAAAAAAATTTTTTGCAAACTTTGCAAAATAAAAATTGTGTAAATTTGTTTTTCGAAGTTCAAAAATTCATATTCTTTAAAAAAAACAAATCTTACTGAAAATTTCGGGACCGTTTAAGATCAGTTGGAGGCATTTGCTCAAAAATATTGACACAAAAATTGTTATAAGTTTTTTCTTTTATGATTTATTTATTTAAAAATTTTTAATTTTTTTTAATTTTTCGACTTTTTTGTATGTTGATTTTTTCTTTATATCCCCAAATACCAGCCTTAAAATGCGACGAGAACAATTTTTGCATAACTTTCGAAAATTTAATTTTAATTTTTTTACTTTGGTAACATAATTTGCATAGTTTGCAATTTTTCGTTCCAAAGTTCAGAAATTCATATCTTAAAAATTTCAGGATTTTCAAAGAACAGTTGAGGACATTTTATTTAAAAGTGTTAACCCAAAAACTTTTTAAAAATTTTTGCATTTAGGATTTTTTTAATCTAAAAATTCTTAAATTTCTTCCGACTTTCTTTGAAGTTTTTTCTTTATATCGGCTTTAAAACGAAACCAGAACCATTTTTATAAATGTTTGAGATATTCAAAAAATAAACTTGCAAATATCCACAAATTGTGAAATTTAGAATTTTGCATAACTTTCGAAAACAAATTTCAATTTTTTTTCTTTGTCAGAACTACTAAATACGTTACATGATTAAAGAAAAGCTCTGACTAAAGTTCATCCAAATTGAAATTGGTCGATTCCAACCATTGGTCGATTTGACATAGATTGACCCATATGTTTGTATATACACATAGTATTTCAATACATATGCATCGTATTTCAATATATTATTATAGACACCATATTATAATATATTGGCGCTTAGACTCTTGCGAAATATTTGGCCAAACAGGGGGACTTACAATTTTACGCCGCACAGTGGTGCGTCCCCATATAAGCTGTGGACAATAATAGGAAACATATTCCGATTTTGCTGAAATTTGGTTTATATCCTAATTTCACTTAGGAAAGAAGAAATGGGAAATTTCGTAAAGATACAGCTGTCGCCACGCCCTATACCCTAGTGGGCGGGATGGGCGGGAATGATAAACATGATCCGATTTTGACTAAATTTTGTTTGTACATTTTCCTTTACCCAACAAACATAAATATGGAGTATGGGGAAGATTGATCTACTGCCACGCCCACCACCCAAGTAAAAGGCGGACCGAAGTGTGATGATCATATTACGCTAATTTTTGTTTCTTTTGTGTAGCAAATTAATAATTTCTTTGTTTTGCATAATTTTTAGAGATAGAACAAATATTGTAATATAATGATGAAAAATAGTAAGCAAAATTAAAAGGATAACAAATTATGTTTATTATTAAATAAAAATTCAATTGATACCAACTAATGAAAAAAACAATAAGAACAAAACTATGTATAATTTACATTTTGACGTAGAATACGTCTTACCTTAAGGTATGGGGGCTATG
>NW_016199329.1:0-2636 GCF_001687245.7 Rhagoletis zephyria | reverse complement strand
ATTTGAGGTTCTCTTGTTTTCTTCGGAGATATGATCCGTTTCATACAGTTTTTATCAAAACCATTGCATTTGTCGGCACTAGTCAGTTTATGAAGCAGCGCTTGGTGTTTTATTGAAGCTATGTTTTGATTACCTCTTTGCAGTATTATTTTCAAATGTGCCTCCGACAGTATTTGAAAGCTGTGAGGAAGTGAAGTGATATACAAGCGAATGTCACAAAATGTTGAACGTCCATCCGAAACCATTTATGCAGCCCTCTAATATGTATTTCGATACAATTGATTTTGCAATTGTTCACGCCAAAACTTAAATTTACCTTTTCGTTGCAGCGAAAAAGCCAAGGCAAGGAGTTATTTATATACATAATCAGCCTTATCATGAGTTTCATTTTCACCGAACCGGTTCAGTTTTCACTTTTGGTTTCCATGTCTTTCCTATGATCGAATGAAATATTATCGGGGGGATTTTTTTTCGGGCGAAACTCAGGATAAGACAGAATATGTTACTAAAAAACTTATTGTATTGACCAGCTGGTCCCGTTCAAGCTTTCAAGAATGTAATCTACCTACACATTTAGCAAAGTCTGAAATAATCTTAATATTTTAATGTTTTCAATCGGCGACAAAGATAGTTTTTTTACAACAAAATCCCGCAGTAATTACCTGAAGATCTTAACTTCCATTACAACCGAAATAAGTGTACGAAAATGCTATTCAATGAATGGAATAAATGTGAAATTGTGTGAACGTACATAAGTATGTAGATGTGTATGTATGTATGCTCTCCTTTATAGACAGAATGCAATCTGAAACATTAAAAAATATATTTACGCTTTCATGCGCGCAAACCCATAAAGTAAGCATATAACCGACAATACCCCTTTGAATGAAGTGAGTGCAAAAGCGAGTACATTTGAAACGCCGGGGACAACAGCTTTTGTTCACATTTACTGGCGTAAAAGTGATGGCGACTAGCGAGTCAGATTACAAGAATATAAACAATATTAAGGCACTCAAACTTGAGAGAAATATTAAGTAAGCAAAGGAGCAGAACATACATTTTGATGTACTTACCAACATATGTACATGCATATGTATGACATACATACATAGATAAGCCCGCACCAGTGAGATACATAAGTATTTATTTAGCAGAAAGCGTGGGAGGAATAATATTTTTATGGCTAATATAAAAATGTTTGTCGTACCGTACAACTGCGCTGGCATGTCTGTACTTACTTAAGGGAACAATAATTTAGAGGAGTTGCGAAACCAACAGACCAACAGCGGCGGCGGTATATGAAAGAAGTGAGTAAATTGTTTTTATTTTTCCTTTTTTTTTGTGGCCAAGAGCAGCGCCGGACAGGCAAAGCCACACAAAGCATAACGAAACATCGGAAAAATCTTCTATTTCCCCGCTGCTGTGGTATAAAGAATGTGGTGAGGCATGTTGTGAAGTCGGTGGGAAATGCACTAGAGATGAGCGCAGGACTAAATATTCAATCCGGATTCCCCCCCAACCCGACATTAAATTTTTAGGTCCCGAACCCGCTTCTGGCGACGT
Organism: Rhagoletis zephyria; assembly: GCF_001687245.7. Lineage (NCBI taxonomy): Eukaryota > Metazoa > Arthropoda > Insecta > Diptera > Tephritidae > Rhagoletis > Rhagoletis zephyria. Next base: position 1,073 of record NW_016199329.1, on the reverse strand, counting down.
TTTTTGAGATTCGTACCGCCGGTTCCGTGGGACCCGAAATCAATCACTAAATAAAATTCGCATGGACTTCAAATTTATTTTAAACAATAAATATATACATATGTACATACATATATGTATATGAGTAAACACAATTTTTTTATACAAATTATTAAATATTTTTTAAATATTCACAATTACCTGCAGAAAAAAAATGTCCGGAATGCATCGAGACGAATGTTATTCACGCTTTTCTCTTGACGCCCAATGTATTTTGTATGGAAAACGTCTGCCGTAGATATGTACTTCGCATGCGGTTTTCAATAAGTTTCTTTTGATAGCGAGTCTAGTGCGTTTGCCATACTCATTTCATGGTTTTCTATACAAAATACTACATTGGGGGTAAAGACAAAATCGTGAATAACTTTCGTTTCGATGCATTCCGGCTAATTTTTTTCTGCAAATAAGAAGGCACAACAATATTAGCCCAAAATGCGGATTTAAACCCATTGAGATGTCAGTATAATTCAAAATAATTTTAATAAATTATATATAAGAACAAGTAAGAAAGTCTAAGTTCGGGCGGAGCCGAACATTAAATAACCGGCGCAAGTATTAAATATATGTTTTCCTCCTTTCCGAAAGCCACCGCTACATGATAAGCCGGGGTGTATACATTTTAAGTAAATTAGCGTCCTTAAATTTCGAAATATTGAAATTTCAAGCATTTCTGAAATTTACCGTTATATGAAAAGCGGCCTTAATTTTAGTCCGATTTCAACAATTTTCAACGGTTTGCTTTTATGTGGCAAGCACAATAACCATACCGAGCTTGGTACAAATTGCTACAACGGTTAGCGAGATACATATATGTGATCACAAGTGGGCGGTGCTACGCCCATTTTCCAAAATTTTGTCATAAACGTATTTCTTGGTAAAGAATTGTTGCAATCATCAATTTTGAATAAATTAGCTTCAATATTTACTGATTTATCGAAGATTTTGTATTACTCGAAAATACCGTTATATTGGATGTGGGCGTGGTTATTGTCCGATTTTAGAAATTTCCGGCCAGTTGGTATGCTGTACCAGGA
>NW_016199328.1:0-2637 GCF_001687245.7 Rhagoletis zephyria | reverse complement strand
AGCAAAACGTAGAAAATTATTGAAATCGGAAATTGAAAATAACGCCCACTCTTCAAATAACGGTAAATTTCAGAAATGCTTAAAACTTCGATATTTCGAGATTTTAGGACGCTAATTTCTCTCAAAATTTATACTAACAATAATCCTTTGAAAAGAGGAATTATTATACAATTTTCGAAAATGGGCGTGATACCGCCCACATGTAACTATATAAGTTTATCTCTTTAAGTCTAACTGAACATTCTATCGAAATTGTTAGAAATAGGAGTAAAACCACCCTGGTTACCANACCCACTGATACGTTGAGTGAGAAATACAAAAAACCCAGGCTCAAATTTTTTAAGTTTTGAAGTGCTGAATATGCGCTGAATTGTTTGGAAGACAGCTTTCAAGTGCGGTTAAGTCGCTGATATGCACAAGAGAAGTCACAAGTGATACGTGAAAGTAGATATACATATGATAAATTGGTAACATACCGATTTCTGTACATTATAGACATTAAAGAAAAGTTAATATGGGGCGTCTTTATTAGAAAAACACAAGCCAAATCAAAAATTTTTGGAATTTTTGTGTTTGTCTGTATGTTTGTACGCGTATCAGCCGATAAATAATGCATCGAATTGATTGAAATTTTCACCAATGCATTGCTAAAGGTCGAACTTAAAATATAGGGAAAAAATAATTAGAGAATTGCCACCTGTTTGAAAATTATATTTTAATTAAATTGATGAAATAAAGTAAAAATCGCAATGTGGCTGTCAAAAGAAAGAGGTATAAGAAGGTTTGCAGCCGAAAATATTTTTGTTGAAAGTTGACAAGCTGAAGGGGTTTAGCGAAGTTTACTGCCGGAAATATGTTTGAGGACGGTTGCCACCTGAAAATTTTATTGAAATAAATTGATAAAATAAATCAAATGTTACAATACAGGTATCAAACAGCACAAAAATACTTTTAAGGCGCAGGTATTTACTAGTAGGAAATAAAAGAAGTGTATAAACAATCGTTATATTTACTTTGCTCTTTACGAGCCACGAAAGCAGACTGGTTAACTTTTCATACGAATTTCGACAAATGGAAATTTATGCGTAACAAAAACTTAAGCTCATTACCTAATTGGCCATACAAAATAAATACGCATTAGCTACAATTATGCTGTTCAGTAGCTATTACACAACATCGAAAATGCGCATAATCATCAAATCGCATTTGTACGCCACTTCAAACTACTCGTAGCTTTCTTTGAATACAGTTTTTTTGCTATTATTTCCCAACTTCAATTCGAGTGTAGCTTAAGTAACTTTTATTTTCATTTCTTGTTTAAACGATTTGTTGGCATTAAACCAGTGCCTGCTTAGAATTTGTTATTAGTTATCAGTGTAAATACATTTCTTAGTTCATTGTGGCAGACGTGTCCATTTTGTTTTGGGCTGGTTTTTTGTAGTGCTCTCAACTAAATATGCGACTTAAATGGTAATGCTGCTCACGTACGCCTAATCTATGCAAGCAGAAAATAAGACAAAGACGCAACAAAAAAACGTATACAAATGTGCTACTAATACGGATAAGAGAGTATCCAGCCGAGGTGGGTGGATAATCACTAAACCACACCTCTGCATGCTCGGCTGGTTTTTGTGATTCTTGTAAATTGATAAAAGTTTTTTACTTAGACATTAAGAAGATTGTTTTCAGATGATTATGGCACTTTTATTGGTAAAATGTATTGCATGGATTTTTAATCAAACAGAATTAACTAGGCACTTAATGAACAGCAGGAACAAAAGAGTCAAGAATCGTTCGAAAATCTGGATGCAGGTTTTGAAAAAAATCTCTATTGTTCTATTGTCCCCCGTGCCCTAAAACCCCTATAAAGCTCTTTTGAATTTATAAATATTTCCATTTAGATCAATTTTAATTACTTTAAATGTTACTCTGCGAGCACCAACTTCAAATTGAGAACCCGGCTTAAAATCGCCAACATGGGGAAAAAGAGAAATTACTTTTCTATATACAATCCCGAGTTTCAGAAAAACCTAGTCATNAAAAAAAACCGCTTAAAATCGCCAACATGGGGAAAAAGAGAAATTACTTTTCTATATACAATCCCGAGTTTCAGAAAAACCTAGTCATCAATTCCCCAGCCGACTACCGAATAGTGGAATTACTATGACCATACTGTGCCAGATCGAAATGAGGAGGACAGGATAAACTAAGTAATGAGGGTATTATTCTCTGAGTAGCATGACGCCTTTCTCGCTGTCCTTTTCCATTAAAAAGTGCAAGAAAGTCAGAAGTCAGTCAGTTGATTGGGCTCGCAGTCATAAAATTATTAATGAAAACGTGTCAGCAGCCAGAGAATGCGCAGCTTCGCAAAGGAGAGAGGCAATTGACGAAGTTTCTTGAGCTCGGCTAAAACCAGCAAAGCACCGTTTGTGCCAAAATTTTAAGAAGATTAAGGAGATTTTACCGATGAATCCATAGAAGTGACTCTCCGTTGGCTACTTGGATTATAGAGAGCAGTACACCTACGATTCAAATGAAAAGCTGAGACAAGATGTGGTAGTACTGCGATCTGCAGAATTGCGTAGAAAATCTGGTCATGGACAAACTGAGAACAGAAGATCTCCTATGTAGATGGCG
>NW_016199326.1:0-2637 GCF_001687245.7 Rhagoletis zephyria | reverse complement strand
CATGTGTATATCTTGGTAACCGCTGCACCAATTTCTTCCAAACTTGGCACAGTTGTTGGCCATTATACAGCATTCTAAATGGCGGAACTTTTTAAAAATCGGACAATAACCACGCCCACATCCCATATAACGGTAATTTTCGGAAATATGAAAACTGCGATTTTTAGTAACTCCTGAAGATTATTCACTCAAAATTGATATTTACAAAATTTTTAGACGAAAAATAAGAATAATATAAATTTTTGGAAAATGGGCTGGCCACGCCTACTTATGGCTACATGTGTATAACTTGGTAACCGCTACACCAATTTCTTCCAAACTCGGCACAGTTGTTGCCTTGGTATAACATATGAAATGGCCAAAAATTTAAAAAATCTGACAATAACCACGCCCACATACCATATAACGGTAATTTATAGAAATACAAAATATTCGATAAATCAGTAAACATTCAAGTATTTTTACTCAAAATTGATGCTTGCAACAATTCTTTACCAAGAAATACGTTTATGGTAAAATTTGTGGAAATGCCGCCCACTTATGATCACATATATGAGTATGGGTAACCGTTCTACCAATTTGTACCAATTTGTATCTGAACTAATCTACTGTGCATGTATGCATTATTTTGGTATTTGTCATATGCATTATTTCGATTTTCAAACGAAAGTGTGCATATGCATAATTTCGTTTTTTTCTCATAAGCATTACTTCGGTTTTGAGTCGAAACTGTGCATGTGTGCATACTTCGTTTTTCACATATGCATTATTACGGTTTTCAACCGTAAGTGTGCATACGCATTATTTGGGTTTTTTTATATGCATTATTTTGGTTTTCAACAGCAACTTTGCCTGTATGCATTACTTCGTTTTCTCCATATGAACTACTTCGGTTTTCAACAGCAACTGTGCATGTATGCATTACTTCGTTTTCTCCATATGCATTACTTCGGTTTTCACATATGCTTTATTTCGGTTTTCAACCGGAACTGTGAATGTATGCATTATTTCGTTTTCTCCATATGCACTACTTCGGTTTTCAACCGAAAATGTGCATGTATGTATTGCTTCGTTTTCTCCATATGCATTACTTCGGTTTTCAACCGAAAATGTGCATGTATACATTACTTCGTTTTTCACATATGCATTACTTCGGTTTTCAACCGAAACTGTGCATGTATGTATTACTTCGTTTTTCACATATGCATTATTTCGATTTTCAACCGAAACTGTGCATGTATGCATTACTTCGTTTTCTCCATATGCATTATTTCGGTTTTCAACCGAAACTGTGCATGTATGCATTACTTCGTTTTTCACATATGCTTTATTTCGGTTTTCAACCGGAACTGTGAATGTATGCATTATTTCGTTTTCTCCATATGCACTACTTCGGTTTTCAACCGAAAATGTGCATGTATGTATTACTTCGTTTTCTCCATATGCATTACTTCGGTTTTCAACCGAAAATGTGCATGTATACATTACTTCGTTTTTCCCATATGCATTACTTCGGTTTTCAACCGAAACTGTGCATATATGCATTACTTCGTTTTTCACATATGCATTATTTCGGTTTTCAACCGAAACTGTGCATGTATGCATTACTTCGTTTTTTCCATATGCTTTACTTCGGTTTTCAACCGAAACTGTGCATATATGTATTACTTCGTTTTTCACATATGCATTATTTCGGTTTTCAACCGAAACTGTGCATGTATGCATTACTTCGTTTTTTCCATATGCTTTACTTCGGTTTTCAACCGAAACTGTGCATATATGTATTACTTCGTTTTTCACATATGCATTATTTCGGTTTTCAACCGAAACTGTGCATGTATGCATTACTTCGTTTTTTCCATTTGCATTACTTCGGTTTTCAACCGAAACTGTGCATGTATGTATTACTTCGTTTTTCACATCTTATATATTATTTCTCTAAGGTGTTTTTTTGTTAGTCTCCCTTTTTCTACTTTTCTATGTAAGCAATTCCACTAATGAGGTGTCATTTGAAAAGTCAGAGGTCGCCTGAGTGGTCATTAGGTAATATTAATGGTCCAGAACGGCTATTCATTCGACCAACCTTAAACAGTATTTTCTTTTTGTATTTGTTTATACAAAGCCTAAGAAAGCATACACCTGAAAAAGACTTGCGTGCCAAATGAACTTTTCTCTCAAAGTTTAAACTGCTGGCAAATATAAATAAGGATTAAAATTTAAAAACTAATTAATACAACTAAAGTAAAATCTGTGGAAAGCTAACAATAAAATAAATTTTTCGCAAAATCTATAAAGGACCCTTTTATTTCTCAAAAAAACCGTGGTAACAGTTATTTGTCACCACGCTGTATATGTAAAAGCCACATTTTTATCTGCATTTAAACATGTCAAGAAAATAAAAAAATGAGAACATCGGCGTTTTTATAAAAAAACCGACCAGCGCGACCTCTAAGAAAACTTTTTTATTTTTCAAAATAAAAAAACACGTTTCTCTTTTTTTATCACAAATAACAATAATTTAAGGTAGCGTTTATGAATTTCCAAAAAAAAATTTATCTGAACTAATCTACTGTGCATGTATGCATTATTTTGGTATTTGTCATATGCATTATTTCGATTTTCAAACGAAAGTGTGCA
>NW_016199324.1:0-2637 GCF_001687245.7 Rhagoletis zephyria | reverse complement strand
CAGTAGGAAATATGTGTGGACTTAGGCGAAAATTTATTAATTCGGGGTTCCCTATGTTCAAAGCTAAAACTAAAGTTAAGAACTATACCTAAGAAGATTCTTAGGTAAAATAAAAAATTCAAAAACAGATCGTCTTTGCAACAACTAAAGCAAAATGTGCCTTATACTTGCTTATTCCTCCAGGAAATGTTGGCGATAGGAGCTACGCTGCTTGTCTTGTTGATACCCGCCGAGCAGAAAACAAAAAAAAAAAACGAGAAATTCGAATGCTTACAAATAACAAGCATCAGCGTTAAAAAACGCGCCTGCCACTTATGGACTGCTGCATGTCCGTACAGCTACCTTCAAACATACTTATGTATCTATATTTATAGCATAAATACATTCATACATACCCGTGTATGTCGTATTTGTGTGGTCAGTAATGCGAAGATAATGATGCACTGATGATCAACATGATAACAACACGTCAGATCTACTCAAGTCGCTATTGCTGCTGTTGTTGTTCTTGTTGATGTTGTTATTTATTTTTGTTGCTGCCACAAAAAGTATTTTTGCTGTTTTCATGAGTGTGCTTTTTAACCAACCACTTTACTCTTTTTACCTTTTGTTCTGTTGCAACAGCAAGTTGACCANATGTAGATCAAGCGTTATTTTTAGAAGTCCAAGTAAGTTAATTTTCATCTAAAGTAACTCCTTAACCCCTTCTGGGTTTGAAGCGAGACCATCAAAAATAAATCAATCACTTTAACTGTTATAACAAGTTTTTAGCTTAACTGCATTAGTAAGACTTTCTTGATTTGTCATCTTTTCCGCGTTTCGAATAGACCTTTTGTTTTATTTTTTATTTTAAATGCAACGGCACCCAAGTACGTTTGTGAAAAATACTGAGCGAAGGGCTTCAGGATTTTGATTCTCGTTGGTATGGTTTATTTGCTGAAGAGAAGATGGGCCGAAAATCAAGCTTTTTTAGCTTTGATACAAGTTGAGATAAAAAAGTTTCAAAATGTAAATTTTGTAAAAAGTGAGAGGGCTTTAGCTTGAAAATATTTTGAAGACGGTACAAAAAAGTTAAAAATTTTAAAATCTCTCAAGTTTTCAGCTAAGCCTTAGTACTTCCGAGAAGCAAAATACTTACCAACTAAATCATTTAAGAATTAGGAAAAGCTAAAGCAATTATGTTTTTATTTTGGCTCACCTCAACTCACCTTACTCGAACTAACCTCACCCCATTTCAACTCACCACACTTCAACTTACAGTCTCGAAAATCGGGAAGCGATCCCAAAGACCCAAAATATGTAAAAAATCGAGACGTAGTCCCAAAGGCTAAAAATAGTGCCGGATATTTCGTGTTAGTCCAAAAACTCCCAAAATAGTCCCAAAAATCGCGATATAATGCTGAAATTTTCGAAAATGTCAGAATACTCCCGAAGCCATATACATATATAATCGTTAATCCCGCAAATACTAAATATCTCCAAGTAGTATTGAAATCCCGAAGTTTTGACATCGTCTCGAAAATCCAAAAGTAGTTTCGAAAATGCCGAAATAGTCCCGTGAAACCCGAGAATCCTAAAAACCCCGACCTAGTCAAGAAAATCCCGAAATAGTCGCGAAAGTCCCGAAATTTTTAAACCATTTCCAACTTTACAAAATTGGTAATCACCATTTTTCTTAGAACTCGCCGTTGGAAAAAACTTGAAAATCGCGCTTGCGTTACAGTTGAAAAGTCACGAGTAAAATACTTTCGGGTTGACGCGTCAAACCAAAAATAAAATAGATTTCTTAATTAATAGCTGATTTGAAATCCAAAAGTCGCATCCGTAATATATGTCTAAACTGAGAGCCGTTGTTCTTGGAGTTTCAGCTACTGAAGTATCAGTGGAAAGAGAATTTTCAGCTGAAAAATGGGAAAATTTAAATGCCGAAACTTTAGACAATTTACTCTTTATAAAAGTAAATGCTACTATGTGGCAAGTTTTTCAGTGCCAGTTTAAACTTCGATCACGTAAACTGCGTTCATATTTAATGCCTGGCTGAAATTGTCTATTTTGAACTGCTACAATGTCAAGTGGGCATTTTTTGAAAAATTTTGTTCAAAAGTGGCTACAGGATTAAATTTTTGACCAACTTTAATATATTTTTTTTTCTAAATGCTCATAAATGATTTTGGAAGAGATTGTCTAGGCCCGATTTTTTTTTGTTCTAATATGTTAAAATGCACCCTTTAAGAGGGGTATTTTTATTAAAAATTCACAAAAACTTTAAAAACAAAAAATTATATGTATTCAGATTTGGATTGGCTTCTTTTATTGTCGTTCTAATCAATACTAATACATCACGGCAAGTAAGCAAATTTCCAACCACCTTTAGGGGGTGAAATTTGTCTCTCTCTCTCTCTCTCTCTCATTCCCTTAATACCTAAAAACTTAAAAAATGATATATTTTTCAAGGTCAAAAATTCAAGGGCTCGAGAAAAACGTTTGAGAGCTCAAATTTTTCGTATTCATGTATTCTTCCGAATACAATGTGACGCGTTAAAAAACTTCAAGATGGCGGAACCAATATGGCGGCCAGAAACCCGAAAAACATCAATAGTACAGATTAAATGCTAGTAAAAATTAAAAAAAAAAAAA
>NW_016199323.1:0-2637 GCF_001687245.7 Rhagoletis zephyria | reverse complement strand
CGACATCATCGGTACCAAAAACTGCGAAGTCTGTTCTGCCTTTTCCAAGTTGGAAAGGGAAGCAAGGCGAATGGGTCTGGTGGTAAACGAGGACAAGACGAAGTATCTCCCGTCATCAAACAAACAGTCAGCACATTCGCGCCTTGGCACCCNCAGCAGCATCGCTCTTGCCAAGTGCTACTTTGGACTGAGTAGGCAATTCAGCAGTAAAGTCCTCTCTCGACGTACAAAAACCACGCCCCTACTGTGATGGGAAGGCCAGGTGGCGAAGGACTTGGCTTCAGTTAGTTGACACAGAAGAGAAACGACTGGCCTGCTTTGCTGAACTCGGCCAAAATCGCTTAGGCGGCTACAGAGCCAAATNAAAAACCACGCCCCTACTGTGATGGGAAGGCCAGGTGGCGAAGGACTTGGCTTCAGTTAGTTGACACAGAAGAGAAACGACTGGCCTGCTTTGCTGAACTCGGCCAAAATCGCTTAGGCGGCTACAGAGCCAAATAATAATAAGTAGAAAAGTTTCATGGAACTTTCGAAAATATCAACAGCACCAAATGTTTTGTGGAACATGGTTGACAACCGAACAAAAAAAAAAATTCTTTTTCGAACATCAAAGCAGCCAAACAAAAACAGGTTTTCTTGGAAAATGGAAATAAATTAGAACATTTTTGAGGTTATGCAGTTTTAGTTTTAAGTTATTTTAGTTTAGTTGAGGTTTACAGTTTTTTTGCAAACAACTTATAAAAAGTCATTTTTATAAAAAGTCATTTTTATAAGTGGGACATGGGTTCTCACGTATATGTATGTTTTCCATTTAAGATCGCAGTATTTCGACGTTGAGCTTCTCTTAAGGTTTGCTGCACAGAGGCGTGCGCGTATCTTGGCTGCATTTGATCGATGAGTCGAGTCGATGTTTTGCCCTCTAATCATACGCACTATTGTATGCACATAGTGCAGGCTTTCATGTTCGTTATCGGTTACTTTGTCGTGAAGGTCCGTGTTTTTATTAGCTGGACTGGCGTAGCGCTCGTAGATAGGCCCCATGCCCTCATATAATAGATCTTTGGGCGCGTCTCGTTCTTCTCTTCCTTCCTTCCTTGGGTGCGCATGAGCGAAATTTTGAGGAATCTCAGTTCATTCGGATGTTTGCGCGACGCTCGTCTACTAGGGTGCACGACCGTACACGATGATGAAGTTACTTTCCGCCCCATACTCAACGCCAAAGTTTCCACTCCTTTACATGGAAGTTGTGGATATTTGATTTTTATTTTAATAGTTACATCAATTCTATTTCGGAGTCTCATTCGAATTTGGGTTTTATTCGACGAAACAGTTCAACATTTGGGGATCCTTACACCCTAAAACTACTTTTTTTTATCTTTTGTTCGATCTCGACTGGAATATGCTGCGCTTATTTGGAGACCATATTCACAATTTTCTATTGACAGACTTGAACGCGTTCAAAATGTTTTCCTGAAATTTGCTCTTCGTTCTCTAAAATTCGATTATCCTCTACCTTCTTACAATTCACGTTTGCTTCTTATTAATCTCCAACCTCTAGAAACGAGAAGAACTATTCTTTCGATTTCCTCCAACGAGATCTCGTATTCTATCGGCCTTGATTTCTCATTGTCCAAAAATTCTTTTCTTTCTTTGTTACATTCTGTCTTTTGATACAATATTGTTTTTTTTTTGTTATTTTGATATGTGTTAATTAGTTTATGTTAATGTTTTCATAATCCACTCTGATTGTAATTTCTAGCTTTAAATAGTCACATAGTAAGAACTTTCTCATTGACTTTATGAAATAAATATCAAATATAAATATGAAGACAATGGCAAGGCCCCATGCGTTTCTTGGCTTATCTCGTCCATCTGGCCGTAGATATAAGCAGTTGAGACCAGGCACCGTACGCCTTGGTAGTTCAGACCCTCAAATCCTAATTCTTTAAATACTTGCTGTTGTGGTTATCCACAGAAGGAGGTAAAATCTGAGGTTGCGTTGTTCTTTTCATTGTTTCTATGATTTAAATGACGCGCCCAAAATTCAGCGCATAACTAAAGTGGAAAGGCTTTGGAGCATAAGTTTATGTATTAAGCGAGCCTTTTGCTCCAAAACAGACGCCCGATTGCAGATGCAGCTACTGCAGACTTCACTGAACCCTAAAGCGACCCAAGGCGGGTTAATTATCGCATGGGTTGCCAACACGGACAAATAACTAAACTTATTTATCTACCAAGAAGCCTCGCTATACCCAATAGAATCCCTCATGCTTGATTGTGTAATACATAGACAAATGGCAAGGCCGAGCATTTTTGCTCCACGCAACTTCTGCGAAATTTCGTAGATATAGAACGTGTATGTTAAATTATTCAAAATATGTGTACATGCGAATGTAAAAATATTGGACTGCAAACTATCTACACTCGTACCCCAGAATTTGAGCTTTCCGCAGCTTCAGCACCAACAACGGCAGCGCCACAAATCCAGTCACGTCATTTAAGTCGCCGTTACAAACAAAACTATTCGCCGGATGCCAAAGTGTCTTCAATTCGCTGGCGCCACTACTTTTAATCTATTGGACGCCTGGAAGTCTGCAAAATTTTTACTGTAGCGACAAGAAAAGGCGCAATAAAAAA
>NW_016199322.1:0-2637 GCF_001687245.7 Rhagoletis zephyria | reverse complement strand
CACATATGTATGTAAATATATAAACCTTTGTCTAGATACGAGCCCAAAATTTTTAACCCTGACCCCGTCCTATTTTTTTTTTTTATCTTTCATTCTTCCTCTTGTGCATTTTATTAAGCAGTTTTGGTGGGGTGCACAATTTTTTCCAGTCGCTCGCCTTGTAATTGCTACACAACTGGCAGCGAGACTGTGCATTGCCACTTAAATTGCACGCCATAAACGGCATCGCAAGTCAAAAACAAAAACAACAACAAGCAAAAGAGACGTACATGTAAGTATGTAGGTAAAAGTGAGGTTATGTGGCATCAACATACGTTTAAATATTTGCGTAATAAAGTGTGTACACACTTGCATAAAAAAAAATGCCAGTGAAAGCGACTGCAGTTTTATGTTGAAAAAGTCGCGTATAGTTAATAAAAAATAAAACGAACATGCTATGCACACCACTTTGTTAAATTGTTTGTGAAAAGTAGATATGCTGCCACACCACATCTGCCACCGGTTGGGGCTGCTGCACAAAAAAAAAATGTTTGTTTGTAGATTCAAAGAAGTGAAAGTCACGCATTCAATTAAGTTATAAACCACGACTATAAATAAAAGTTATTCTTAAATTATGAAATCGGGTGACACCTTGAGAGCCAAGAATAAGTTGTGAAACTAAATTTTAGAAAAAAAAAAACATGTTTTTGCGCTTTCTAGATTTGCAGGCGGAAGAAAAAGGCAAAGTTTGCTTGATATTTTTTTGGTCAGAAAATAGCGGGCATTATTGTTCCTAAATTTCCTGGGAGTACTCAGAATTTGTTCGAAAAGTATTGAGATTTTTTCAAGACTTTCGGCAATTTTTCGACTTTCATCATTGATGTTTCGGAAATTTTGCAAAACCCGAAGTGTCTCGAAATTTTTTTAGGATCATTGAAATCTTTTGTGAATTTTTGTGTTTCTTCAAATTATTTTTTTTTGACATTTTTTAGAATTGTCGGAATATTTTCGGAATTGTGTGCGGGACTTTTCCGGTTCACTTTTGGGGGTTGTTCGAAATTTGTTTGAATATTTCTAGTTTTTAGATCTTTTTTTTCGAGAATCATCGGAATCGTGTTTTATTTTTCCAAAATTTCGCGGGACTTTTCAAGATATTTCGAGGATTTTAGACATTTTTGTTGAGAGTTGTTGGAATTTTTTCTCGGAATTTCGGCAAGACTATTGCGGTTCTTTTTCTTAGGTTGTTCGACATTTTTTCGGAGTTATCTAAATTTTCGGCGACTTTTGGGTGTTTTAGTGTTTTTAGTTTTGCGACTGTTTCGTGGAGTTTTTAGGGACTTTTAGTATTTTACTTTTCGAATTCGCTTCCATAATTTTCGAGATTTTTCATGCTTTATATTTCCGAAATTCGTGAAATTTTTTCGGAAGTGCGACCAATTTCGTAACCTTTCGGTATTTTTTTGTCCTTTTCTGGACCCAAGTTATATTTAATTCTTAGCTTTTATCCCTGTTTTTATTGCCTAAAATTTTTCAGAAGTATCCGAATGTTTTCGTATTTTTCGAAAGTTTTCGGGACTTTTCGCATTTTACTTTTCGAAGTCTTCTCAGCAATTTGCTTGATTTTCTAGGAATTGGCGATTTTTTTTGCGATTTTTCGTGTTTTTTTTTGCTTGAAATTTTGGGATATTTCGCTATTTTTAAGTGCCATTTCGGAAATTTTGGAACTTTCAGGTTCTGAACTGCATCTAACTCGTCTTTTTACACTGTTTGGTTGCCCATAATTTTTCGGAACCTTTTCCGGGATTTCCCTTGTTTTACCTTTCGCAATATTTTCGGAGTTTTCCCCCATTTTTTGGGAGTTTTCGAAATGTTTTAAATTTTTGAAATATTTTTGGTAATTTTTACCATTTTTTGGATTTATTATATTTTTTCGGGATTTTTGATCTTATAAATATATTTTTTATATAGAATTTCTCGGAGGTTTTTGGCTTGAATTCTCGTGTTTTACCTTTCGCAATATTTTTTTTTTGGGGAATAATAAATTTTTTTTTTGGATTTTTGGAAGAGTCGAAGCTTTGTGCGATCTTTAGGGATTTGTTTTGAGATTTTTGGAAATTTTTTCTAGACTATTCGTTTTTTAATTTCTGAAATATTTTTGGTAATTTTTACGATTATTCGGATTTGTTGGAATTTTTTCGTGATTTTTCATGAAATAAAATTCACTTTTTAATTTGAAAATTTATTTCTTATTTGTTGGGTGATACGTTCCCTTCATGCATACAAAATACATAAAACATATATAAATACATACATACTGTAAAAAAGTCATATAAAAAAATTATAAATATTTTTTCACGAGGCTTGCTTAGCTTTTCCCCCAATTCGCGGTGCGCATCTGGCTGTTGTCACACAATAAGAGGAATAAACAGCTTTCGTTCAATATCGTATAGTTACAGATCAATTAATTTATTTTTATTTTTTTCAATGAAATATTTAAACCGATTTTCAAGCATCTTACACTCTGATATGCCACTTGCTGAAATTTCACCAAAAAGCGTTAGCTATCAAATTTTGCACTCTAATTGAAATTCACTTCACTTTACTGCCATCTCCCCTTTATTTATGCTTGTCAAGATTTCAGCTATTTTCAACCAATTT
>NW_016199321.1:0-2637 GCF_001687245.7 Rhagoletis zephyria | reverse complement strand
TTACTCCTCTTTCAGATTTATTGTTATGCGTTATAACGATGCCAATAACCTTAGTTGAAATCCTCTCCAAGTACTGGCCTTTCGGAATGTTTGAATTTTTCTGCAAATTGATTGCAATGTTGCAAGCAGTGAGCATTTTCGTATCGACGATCTCAATAACAGCCATAGCCTTTGACAGATATCAGGTGGGTGTAGACATTTATATACATGTGTACATACTTACATATTGTAATGTTGTAGTGTTAAATATTTCATTGAATTGTTCGAATTTCACAGGCAGAGGCAATTATGTACATACATGTGTATCGAAAAAGTACAAATGCCAATACAAATTGCAAATGTATAATTAAACAAATTTTGTAACGCAAATAATTTCATTGTATAGTTTAATGTTTTCTATATCTGTACCCAAAAAAATTTTTTTATTTGGACACTTACTTTCAAAGAAAAAATAAAAATTTCCAAAACATTTAAAAAATTTTCAATTGTTGATTAAAAAAAAAACTATTTGGAATTTCGCAACAAAATTTACGCAGTGTACTTTTCGACTAAAAAACTCGGCGCTGCCTGAAAACCAGTGAAAAATATTAATCTTCGTAAATTCAGGGCCTACTTGAGAATGCCTTACCCATATACAATCGCTCTTTAGCAAAAAAATGAGTTTTCAAGAAATTTTAGGAAAATGTGGGTGGCATCGCCCCCTACTACTTGACCGATCTCAACCAAATTTGGTGATTAAAAAATCTATAGAAATAGGCAATAATATTTCTCATAAAAAATAATAAAATCACGGGCTAGGGTCTTGAAATTTCAGAAAAAAAGCATTTTCGATGGTCACCCTAATGCACATACGTATACAAGTTGTCCGACCACTGCTGTACTGGCCGGAAGTATATTTTTTTTTTTAAATTAGGCATACATGTTTTTACTACACATTCAGATTCTGAAGATAAAAATACGTAGCTTTTGTTTGTAAATTTTGCTACTCAAGGGTCCAAAGAAATAAAAGAAAACAAATGTTTTTCCTTGTTTGTATTTCATTGAAACCTACGACTGTCACATTCGTGACGCATAGAAATACCCAAGTGTTAAAAAATAGTTGGTTGTGGTTTCAAGTTCACTAAACATTTATTTAAGCTTTTAAAGTTTACGATATACAACAGTACAATACTTACGACACCGTTATGAATCCCTTAAATGTAAATTTCTATATTAACGTATATTTTCTGAATACACGCATTTTATTGACAATTTTGGACATAAACATATATTCGTGTCAAACCATTTTTTTTTTAATTTCCACGCCTAGTGCCGTCTTGGCTTTAGAAACATTGAAAAAATAACAAATCAAAACGTGCCTTCACTTTTTCTCGTTTCAGCTGATTGTGTATCCAACGCGGGAGAGTCTTCAAGTAGGCGGTGTCATCAGCATACTCGCCTGCATCTGGCTACTGGCTGTGCTATTGGCTAGCCCACTCTTCATCTACAAGCAGCTGGAGGAGGCTGAAATTCCGCCACTGCTGCAAGCACTGGGCATCCATGGTGTTTGTTTTTGTGTGGAAGATTGGCCCCTAAGCAACGGACGTTTCTACTATTCAACTTTTTCACTATGTGTACAATACGTGGTGCCGATAGTGATAGTTTCCGGTGCGTATCTTGGCATTTATAGGAAACTGCAGAGTCGCACCACTGTTGTGGCAATGCAAACGCCACAACGTAAAGCCGAACGTGGACGACGTATGCAACGTACAAATTGCTTGCTAATCACAATTGCGCTAATTTTCGGCATTTCATGGATGCCCTTAAATCTTTTCAATTTATATGCAGATATGCGTAGTCCGGTAGCGGTGACGGAGAGTATGCTAATCGCCTATGCGTTCTGTCATATGTTCGGCATGAGTTCGGCCTGCACGAATCCCTTGCTCTATGGATGGCTGAATGACAATTTCCGTAAAGAATTTACAGAATTATTATGTCGTTCTAATGAAAACACTAATGTTGCTCTTAATGGTCATACGACAGGGAGTGCACAGGCGTGTCGAAGACGAAAACATACCGAAATATCCGGCAAAGGCGATTTGAAGTTATTGCACAACGGTAATGGTGCTGGCGTTCGAGGTGCTCTCACCGAATCGATGGCGTTGACCGAAAATCCCATTTCAATGGAGCTGACAACAATTACAGCGGTTCAATGACAACCGCTAAATATTAATTGTAAAATTAGGCAAGCAGAACATGTAAATATATAATTATAAAATAGTTTGCACTAAATGTATATACCTTTAGGGCCGTTTTCTGAAGTAACTTTTATAAGTTGAAAGCTCACTATATATTTAAAGGTTGGGTTAAAAGTGAAGCTAACTATGTCCAAAGTTAAGCATTGCTATTATCGGTTTATGACCTATGTATGTTTCTTGGTTGTAAACCAATTTAAACAGGTTACTTGAGAAAACGGCCGTTAGTAAATTACTTTTTATTCTAAGTGTTTTTTTTAAAACAAGACTAGCATTTGTACGTATATATAATTAAATTAAGAAATGACGGCAGATCAACTCCTGTTGAAAGCTGCGCAAAGTGTTCTGGTAGTGGTTACAATATATCGAGCCCTAACCGCCAAAATAACGTAAGCGACATTTT
>NW_016199320.1:0-2637 GCF_001687245.7 Rhagoletis zephyria | reverse complement strand
AATATAACAACTCGTGAGATTTACTCAAATATATTACTAAATATTTTTGGCTCAATCATGAAACGTGCATCCAGGAAGCACTAAATATATATGTGATGTGCGTATGCGAACCCTTTAAATTAACGACAAATAAACAAGCGAATTTGGATTACCAAAAAGTCTAAAAAGCTTTGACATGCATTTAATTTACTTTCATTATTTACTCTTTGAGTACACAAAGCTTCAGAGTACATATTTGATTAGGTTAAAGGTGTTGTACCTAAGGCAAAGCGCCTACTACATACACACATATTTAAGTATGTACGTGAAGGTAACGCAAGCCACTAATTGTTTTTCTACTACAGTTTAAATCGATTTTAGGACGCTTCATGGCCCATAAAATCTTTACGTAGCGTATTCTCCTGCTACATATATACGGCCGTAAAAACTTCCATCTCATTTAACGCTGTGGTTGTGCAATCCTTGTATATACCCATACATATGTATGTATGTATACATTTTTATATAAGAACCCGCTTAAGCGCCCACAGCGAAAGTGTGAGCTTAAATTGATTAAATGGGAATTTAATGCGCATTCGTTCCATTCGTCGGTGGAATTATTTTTAGCGCCAGTTGGTTTAAAAAGTTTGTTTGTGTGTATGTTTGTATTTATGTAATTTTGCCAACGAATAATGTGGCGTGTAGAAAATTAGCACCCTAGTTATTTGTGTTGTATATATTTGTGTTTAATATACTCGTACAAACAAAAACTGGTAATGTATTGTGCAAACTTATGCATGTAAATAATGGTTAAGTATTACTTCTCATTCACAAAAAATTTTTTACTCAGCTTGATAAAATTGTAGATTTTTGAATAAGGGTCATTTTAAGCGAATGGTGAAATACTAGCTTAACCTCAGTATATATAGTGCGCTATGACCTATGTTATGTACATAACTACATTGTGTGTTGTGTACATTTCGTCAGCATGTGGCAAAGTACACACTTTCCAATCTGCGACATTTTTTATGAACTCTGAAGTAGAACAGTTTTTGAGCTCGCGCCTCGGCAGAACAGAGCAAATGTCTGTACTTCTGTCATAAAAAAGCTTCTCATAAAGCCATTTGATGTAGGGATGTATTTGTTTGCCAACTTAAAGAAACTCATAATTTGGTTTTTTAGATATTGAAATAAAAGTTACTAGTCAAGAAGAAGTTACGCCAAGTGTTTTGAAAACATCATAATTTATACCGAATTGAAAAGTTTTAGTAGTTTAAAAAACATATTAGGTATGTTCTTAAGTGTAGTAGGCAACATTTAAGATATAGCTCATCTTTAAGATATATGCACATTAATAAATAAAAATAGTAACTTTCGATTAGATAGATACTCCTCAAATGACGCCGTGATAGCATTTTTCCAAAATTTTCAAAGACATGGCCGGAGAGCAAGGTTTCATCCTATTTCGGGTATGGTGAATTTTTGAGTTCTTTTTTTTTTAGAATTTTGCTTCCAAGTAGAATTTTTCACCCTACCCTACTAGTGAGCTCGCATGGCGTTAAAATGCCAAAATTGAATTTAACTTTTTAGACATCTAAATAAATATTCCATATGTTTTATGTAAATCCGTCCAGAAACTTCTGAGTGAAGAGGGGTCTTACATGGTGTGGGTTTTTAATTTCGTAAATTTTAAATCATTCAGTATCGCTGAGAAAGTTTTACCTTGAAAAAATAAAACCTTATTGCATTTTTGAAATTCGAAATAACAGGGCAGATATGATGACCTACACAAAAAATGTCTTCATGTATACTTTTAGAAGATATTTTAAAATTAAAGTTTTTTAAAAATTCTTTCGTTTCACACTCATATTTCATTTAACATGCTTATAAAGTACATACAATTTTTCAAACAGGTCGCAACCTTTCTTACAAGTATTTTCAAACTAAAATTTTATTTATTTTTCTGACATTGTAATACATATAAATATCGAATAAATTAAATTGAATTAAATTTTTTAAATACGTGGCAACTCTCCTAATTACAGTTCAAAAGTAAATCCGTTTCATTTAATACCCATTTTTTAATAATTCATTTAACTAATTAAATTATTTGAGTTTAACTTTTTCAACAGATTGCAACCCTCTTCTCTCGTTTGGCACCAATATTTTAATATTTCATACAACTTGTGCATAAGTTAACTAAATTCGACTTTAAAACAGGTGGTAAACCTATTAAAAATATTTTCAACTACTACCTTCTTAAACCTCTTTCGCCTTCAGTTATCTCATCTCATTAATCCAAATTGATTTTGATTTCGTTAACAGCTGGCAACCCCCCTTACATCTAGTTTAATACTACTACTAATAAAGACTTTTCGATTGATATACATATTATAATAATAGACTTACATTTTAAGGATTTTGAATTTATTTTTTTAAAGGTGGCAACACTTTTCGAAGAAGTAAAACCTTTTTTCACATTTCCAGCCCAAATCCTCTAATTTGACGCTTCACTTTTGAAAATCGAACGGTGCGGAACTAATAGCATTGATTTTTAAATAATTTGCACTTAATTTTTTAACAGGTGGTAACTCCGAAAAACTAAAACCTTACTGCACATCTGCAGGCTAAGCCTTTTACTTTGACGGCTCATTTTTG
>NW_016199319.1:0-2637 GCF_001687245.7 Rhagoletis zephyria | reverse complement strand
TTGTTAGTCACAAAATCCATTGAGTTCTTCCCGCCAGTGAAGAGATGTTTAAAAATAGTTGAACCCAGTTAAAACGGCATAAAAGGTTATTTGGACAAGTCAGGCACAAAAAATTAAAAAAATAAATAAATTGTAACATTCCAGAGTAAATTTGGTTAAGTAAATGTGTCAGCAGTATTCTGTTGTTAACATTCCGCAAAAAAAAACGCCTTCGACACATCGAATGTATGTACGCCGAAAATAAGTTAAGGAGTTATTAGCAGTTTTAAATTCACAAAACACAGTTAACGGGTTAACGATTTTAGTTGGGTGCTCATAACATAAACTTGAAATAAATGAAATACTTAAATTAATAAAACATAAATACTTGCAGCCCCTTTCCCCTCACTTCTTCTCACCTGCTCTTCAAATTCTCTGGCACAAAGATATTCCACCATGAATGACGTTTTTGACGCGGAAAATATGCTGTATGCTTTGGATCGATATCCCCGTACGGTAGTTCGCCCGCAGATGAGCCCATGCCATTGGCGGCATTAGCGTCAGCCATACTGCCATTGGTCAATTCGCTTTGTGAGCCGCTCGGCAAGCTGCTGTCCATGCCCAATTGGCCAATGTCGTAATTCTTGCGACGATGTCTTTCCAATTTCGCTTGCAGTGAACTGCGTCGCCGGCGATTGCGTTCTTTGTCGACCGGTGAATCGTAGGGATTATTTATGCCCTTCACAATGGGTCTCAAATTGGAGCCATCATCGAAATAGGTCAACTTGCCAGGTTCATTAGGCGAGGAGGCGCGTACATTCTCATCGGCGGTGTATATAATTTCTGGACTAACCGGTGTGTTTGAGCCGTCGCTCTTTTCTTGTTTCACAGCAGATTCATAGGAATCTTTGGAGGAGTTCTGCAAAGGAAAATGAGAATTATGCACATATGTATATTTGGCAATAATCAGATACAATTTTAGAAAGCATCAGCTGATTTTGGACTAAGCTTCTATGATATGTAAAAACAATATTAAAGCTGGCAGTCTTGAAAATCTTATCGAATAAGTATATGCAGCTAAGTAGGTGAAAAGAGACAGTTCATGGTAAAGCTTCCCTCATACTATCCACAATTGGACTCGAAATCAGACAGAGAGGCTACCAGAACACTGCTTAAAGAGCCCAAAATATAGGGGCCAAAAAGAGTTTGCCCGCCCTACATTTTTCCCCAATGCCGTTTATAATGCGTACAATTGCAGGGTATCATGAAGGTATACATATAGATTCCCAAGGAGCGGGTAGGATAACCGACCAACTTTTCACCAACCTATTAGTCGAACCTCCCTTCTTTCAAAGATGATAGATACGTCTAGGGATTAGTACATAAGAGACGGCTTACTTCGTAGAATGGGGCTTACACAATATGTTATTGTTTGGCCGAGCTTCTCCTCCAATTTGTGGCATGCACCTTGATGTTGTCTTAGAGTGGGGAGGGATCTACTGCGAACAGCGATTATATTTTTATGCGAAGCTGTTTTCCTAACGAGAATGTCTTAGCGTTATTATGTTGTCTTTCACCAATAAACTTTCTTAAAATTAACTTAAATAAAAAAATACATATATATGTATTTTTGTTTTTAACACAATTAAAATTTATAGACAATTAAATTTGAAAGAAAAAAAATTAAGTAAAAAAATATATATAAATATTTGCTTTTGGAGACAATAAAATCTGGCAATTAAAAGAAATTTAAGTTTAAAAAAATTATTAAAAAAAGTAAAAATTAAATAAGATCCAAAAAATTAAATCAAATCAATAAAAATATAAGTTTATTTTAAAAACAATAAAATGTTAAAATTATTTTTCTTTTTAGATTAATAAAATCTAGAATTTCCACCTTTTTTGACAATCAAAGAATTTTAATTAAATTAAAAAATATAATAAGATTCCAAAAATTAAAAGGGATAAAAAATATGTTTCTTAAAGCAATAAAATTTAAAAATTATAAAAAAAAATTTATTAAAAAATAGAATAAAATAATAATAATAATAATGATAGATTGGTGCTTNAATTTAAAAATTATAAAAAAAAATTTATTAAAAAATAGAATAAAATAATAGTAATAATAATGATAGATTGGTGCTAACACATATGTTAGTGTTTGGCCGAGCTTCTCCTCGATTTCGGTATGAATTGATAAGTGATTGATGCGTAGAGCTTCCGGTGAGCATATCTTTTTTGGCAAAAATGGCAGTTACGGGGTTTTGCAAAAACACAATAAGCGGTTTTTACTTCAAACGACGATATTTAGGACGAAGAGGATTTAGTTTTAAAACAAATATAAAAAATAAGTTTGTTTTTAGGACAATAAAGACAAAAAATAAAGGAAAATGTAATTAAGAAAGATAAAAAATGAATTCAAAAAGAAAAAGTTTTTAAAAAAATTTATAAAAAAAATTATATGTATATTTTTCTTAAAATAAAAATGAAATCTAAAAATAAATTTAGAAAAGAAAAAATAAATTAAATTTTAAAAAGTACATACATCTCCATTTCGAACATGCTCAAGTGCTTTCAGTCAAAAGAGCTTTTAACCATGGAACTTTGCAGGGAAGCTTTTTTTGTGAGCCTTTCGTGCCAGAATAAACAAAATCTTTC
>NW_016199318.1:0-2638 GCF_001687245.7 Rhagoletis zephyria | reverse complement strand
TTTTCACACCCGAAGAGGAGGAACTTATTGCCGGTGTTGAAGAAATCTTAAAGGAACCCGAATTGGTTACCAAGCAACCTCAGGTAGTGACACCAGCTGGTACACAAATGGAGGTGGTGAATCAAGCACCAGTAGAAAGCGATGCTATAGTGGGTTCAACGAAACCGGCTCCTGGTGGACCCACACTTGAAACAGTGCTGGAAGAGAAACCAGCGATTGTTGCTGAACCAGCAAATGTTGAGCAGCCAGTTACGAACTCTGTTTAAGTTCACCTCCTATGATTCGTTGTATTAAATTTAGTTAGGCGCACTTATTTATTAACTTATTTATTGCATAGCTTTGTAGAAAGAAATATAGAAGACAAATATTTAAGCAAAAATACTTGTAACATTTTTGTTTAGTTAAGGCGAAAATTTAACAGCTTAATAGTGGCTTAAGAGGAAAGCTAAGTTCATTGCCAAAAATGTGTGTTGCCTACAGGCAACGAAACTAAGCAGTCATAACTCTACTCCTGCAGGAACCGGGTATACCGCATTAAGGTAACGTAACACAGCCGAGTATGAGCAAAGAAGTGGTAAATATTTTCGCCAGAAAATAGCCTTCCTTCACAGGGATTTATTTCCCCAGTCCCTTCAACCATGCCATGCAATTCCATTAGCCGAAGTTATTAATTATCAGCTACGGAAGGAACAAGGACAAGGGAAAGCGAAGCACTCCTTCACCTTTTCTTACTGGCTACTGCAGGGTAATGAAGCACTTATCGAATATGGGAGCAGATTGCTCTGACCGGTGCATAGAACATTTTGGGTCTTTGTGAAGCCTTTAATAAGCTCAGACTTGTCTTCTGTGATGACCGATCCAAATAGTACTCAATTAATGGACCGAACTTGGTCACGATAACTAAGTGGTCTGCTTCCTCCACTTATATTAATCGAACCCTAGTCCCAACTCAATGTTTTGATATGAGTAATAAAGTACCTCAAAGCTTTCTTTTGGCAAATGTTTTATAATAATGATTTTTTCTTCAATGTCAGGTTAAAATCCCGGTTCAAAATGTTATTTTGACGAAGATTCAAAGAAGCTTTGTTTTAGGTTAGACTACTTTTGGCAATAGTTCAGTCATGGCTAAGGAGCCTCTTTAAGTTACTCAGAAGAGCATTTCCCGGGCCTATATCTAAATGTCCCTGCATCATCCCGATCGTTTGATGGATTCAGACAATCTGTGAGAGATTATGTCTAGTCTGAAATATCTTCCTACTGTAGCGCATTATTCGGAGGGCGGAGCAGTCACAAAGGCCTGGATTGTAGCAAGCTTCGTATTCTCCGCCCACCGAGTGAGGCGGGATTCACTACCCCATGTTATGTATCAGAGTTTTGCGTATGGATCTCGTGCATTTTCTCACTTCCTGCAGCATCACTACGTCTCTGAGATTAGTCTCAGCTTCTGTGCATGATTCCGATGCTGCTTAAAACGGAGGCAGGACCCTAAGTTTCCAAGGCGAGTAAATGTCCAACTGTAATTCAACGAAGCTGCTCAATTGTTTGATGTCTTCACCGGAAATATTGACTTACAACAGCTAAGGAAAATGTCTTGAATTTCCTATATAACTACATATCATATCGGGTAGTTAGGTAGTCCGGGTATGCCTGTGGTCACTTCACTTATAGAATATAAACGACTCTGGACCTTTGGCGCCGCTTAACATAATCAGACCCTATAAACTGGCATTTGGAATCACGTAGTTCAGCACTTTGTGAATAAAGGGGGCGCACGTAGCTGATCTCAGCAAAGCCCCACACACAAGAACTATATATTCTGTTAACTATAAGGTTAACTTGAAAAGTATCTGATATTTAGCATTTGCATTATGTACATATTGTAATCATCACTGAACAGATTGCTCCTACATACATGATCAGATGATGTCTTCTAAGTCGAGTCAACCAACAAGTTTTCTATTTTAAAGCCCTAACAATGAGTCGAACAAAAAACAAAAAACGCTTTCGCTTTCCCTTTCCCTTTCCGACGATGAAAAATGATATCGAGCATCGGAGAAAAACTTGTTCTATGCAACTATTAAATTTTGGAATTTCATTGCATTGGAAAGCAAAATTACATAACATCTAAAGTAGGAGTGTAAAGAGTCAACAACGACAATGATATAGAAGCAAACGCATTCGCAAGAGACGCCGAAGCAATGCAACTGAAAGAAATGAACACGGCGGAGTGCATCTGTTTTGACTGAAAATGAGAACACAAAAGAGCAATGGAAATTTTTAAATGTTTTACAATTAATTAAACCTTTTTTTTCGTAGACTCGGGGGGAAATTTTATACAATAAAATATTTTAATAAAAAAAAAAATTTATTTTAAATAGAAAATAAAAATATAATAAAGTAAAATGAGATATAAAAACAAAATTAAACGAAATAAGATAAAATTAATATAGTGAAATTAAAATATTTTTATATAATATAAAAACTAAAAAAATTTTAAATTAATATAACAAAAAAAACTTACATAAAAACTTCAAATAAAATATATTGGAAAAAATAATATTAAAATAAAATAAGATAATATAAAGTATTATCCGCTGTGGTGTAGTGGTAAGCAGTGCGCGCTTCCACTCCGCAACGC
>NW_016199317.1:0-2638 GCF_001687245.7 Rhagoletis zephyria | reverse complement strand
CGCAGCTGTCAATAATTATCTAACCTTGTATTATTGAATCATGATGGTCGCCGTGGCGCTTAAGCTGATGCCAGATAAAACTTTGTAGCTTTGCGTGACATTTATAACTTTGCCAGCAAAGCGCCAGACGCAAAAGGTATGCCACAATGAACGNTCATCAAAGTTGCTGTGGATTTTAATTATTTTGATTTAAAATTATCAGCAATGTAATTAAGTTTTATGTTTCTGCATGAAAACCCGAATTTGGACGAAACAAAATAAATATTAAACCGGCTGATTGTCAAAGCGCGCAAAAAGATGGGAGTTGACCATCTTTTCGCTTCGCGCTGCCGCTTCAACGATTTATGTGGCATGCTTTGTGCATTTTCATACAATTCATCTTATCTGTCAAAGCGAATCTGTCACGTAAAGCGAAGCAAAAGTTTTATGTGACATCAGCTTTAATGTTCTTTGCTATCTGTTTTTGTTTACAAATGCAACCCTGCCTATCGTTTGACACTTTTCATGAACTTGCAGGAAGAAAAACTTCGGACTAAAACCTGCAACTTCACAAAAGTGGTTTGACTTGCAGGTTTTTTGGCACCTGGAACCTTTCCTGCAAGAAAAAAAACTACAAATCCTGCTTTGCTGCAAAAAAAAACCTACAAATCGTGAATATCGTGAGCACCTGGAACGCAAATATTGTATGTACATATGCATGTATTGTCACAAAAAGGGCCACTTCCGAAACGCATATGGTTTCTTATCAAGGCACATAAATACAGGTACAAGCCAAAATGACGTTGCTCTCATGAGAACCAAACGTTTAAACTTCAACTTGATTTTATTTTATTTCCTATATTTCGTTACGCTTAAAATGTCATGTCGTTTGTTTTTTTTGAATGTTCGTTAAACACAAATTTTAATTAACATTTGCATTTTTGTAGTGTTGTGCTGTTTATACTTAGTGTATGTGTTAAAAATGCAGGACCTGAAGCGTTGTTTTTTATGTGGTGTTAAATATAATGCAGACATCACTAATTTTTTTAACGTGCCTCAATACCCTCGGCGTAAGGAGCGTTGGGAAAGCAGCTGTGGGGTAGAGCTGCAGCGAAATGCCTTGCTGTGCGTTAAGCATTTTAAAGCAGCAGATTTCATAAATGCACCAGGAGGTACAGGAAAGGCACGTTTGATGCCAAGTGCTCTTCCTATGACCCTTATGCCGGAATCATTATTTGTGTTCCGTTGTTTTATTGATTGCCCAACGTTATGCCTAGTACATATATCGCTTTATACAAACATTTGTATATTATACAAAACTAAAACAGGTACTATAAATATAAACTTTCAATGTATAAAAAAATAGAAAAGAACATACAAATTAACAAATTTTAACTAAATAAAATAAATAAATAAATACAAAACTTGAAATTTACTTAAAAACGTCAACCAGCGAAATGTAATTTTTTTATTTTTCCTTACACACGCTCATTTTTATTTTTACTCTCCCGAAAACTTTGACTTTTGTAGGTTTGATGTCAATTTGGCTTCTACCTGTTTTTATTGTACCATGGTTTCTTATAAGATTTTTTTTCCTGGCGGAATTAAATTTGCAAGTTTGCCATTGCCCATTGAGGTATGGCCTATAATGTAAAAAATTTGATGTTGCCGCGATCCCTTGTAAAGGCATTGACAGACCTTAGCGTTGATCCGGATTTACTCGTTAATTCGCGTTAATTCATCTCTGGAACTAGCAGCTGTTGATTAGGAAAAATAAGACGATTCGGATTAAGTCCTGCGGCTAATCCTCAAAATTAATGCGGATAAGGAACATTTGCGATGAAAACTCAGGCCAAAACGTCCAGCTGTGAATGAAAAATAAACGAAGCAAACAAAGCAAGTGATTTTGGCGTCCGCGGTAGCCTAGCGCTCAGATTCGATCCTCGGTCCGATTGGCATTCAACAGTTTTTGATGTGCAAACATCGTAGCTCTCGGTATGGGTAAAATTTGCGTTAATCCAGAAGGAAATCTGTAGTTGTTTCTTGCATGTAAAAATGAACATTTATGGCCTAATTCAGGGCTATTTCAGAGCCACTTCGGTATTACATAGTTCACGTCTAATTTAGGACCATTTCAGAACCGTTTCTGGAACGGTTCAGGACTACTTAAAGCTATTTAAGGACTAGTTGACGACTCTGGTCCATTTGAGAGTTAAGGACTAGTTTAGGGTTAGTTCAGGCATTTTCGGGACTGGTTCACAGGGTCCACTCTGTATTGCGATTCGAAAAGCAAGTCATTCGTATTCGGATACTTGGTACTATGAATTTGTCGTAGTCCGTGTCGCGTTTCGAATCGCATTAGATTCGAATCGCAATACAGAGTAGACCCCAGGACTACTTCAGGACCATTTCGGGACCATTTACGGATTAGTTTCGGCATTATTTCGGTCCGTTTCTAGATCTGTTTACTATTTAAGTACCATTTCGGAGCTAATGGAAGACTAATTCACGACTCTGGCCCTTTTGCGACTTATTCAGGGGATCTACTATGTATTGCAATTCGAAAAGCAAATGATTCGGATTCGAATACTTGGCGCTATGAATTTGTATTAGTCCGTGTCGCGTTTCGAATCGCATTGACTACTTTAAGAACATTTAG
>NW_016199316.1:0-2638 GCF_001687245.7 Rhagoletis zephyria | reverse complement strand
GCAACACGTTCATCACGCCGCCATTATTCGGAGGTACTGACTTATACGAATTCCTTTGCTTACATTAAAACTATTATCGTTTCCCTTCAAAATGCCGCCCCAAGTGGGTAGATATCTTAAAAAGGAAACATTTTAGAGCTAAATTTGTGAAAGCATAAAAGTCGCGATTTTTAAAAGTTTGGATTCGGACAGGCGGAAACGAGCGTTCCTAAGAATTTAATTTTGCGTAAACCCTGTTCTTTGGGACCCTAAAGAAGAGTCCCTCGAATGTACAGCTAAATCTAAAATGGGTCCCCGATTTGTTTTTGACGATTTCATATGAAACGACTCTCTAACAAAACTATTTATTTGTTAATATTATTGTGGCTTATTAATACTGCTTTCAATATTGTTACTGAGCTTTGTACCACGATTATCTTGTTTTAGTGGAATTGTTTTTGCAGGTGTATTTATAGCACCACTAGCAACAACAAATCTCACGCTCATTCAGATACAATTAAGCATATACCACGTTATTTGTACATTTGTACAGATTTGTCCATTTTCACCGTTACAGAGTGGTATTGTTTGGAAAGGTGTTATGGAGCTGAACTCAATTCCGAAACAAATTTCTAAGCAACGCCACTCTGTGATTGTCAAATGTAAAAATATACAAATTGTGTGATCCGAATACACGGAAGAGCGAATTCCACTTCTACTAGTTACTTTAAATATATTAGCGTATGCTTAGTGCACTGCAGATACCTTTGTCTCTTTAAGATACATAATTTCTTTGTACAATGGAGTTCACTTTAATAAAAAAAAATATCTATGTGTATCGTAGATCTTAAGGCATTAAGTGATGAAACATTTTTTTCGCCGATTTAACTTCTTCAATTTGCCACTACTACTGCGGCTCTAACCAACTGCCATGTTCAGTCGACCCATGGCTGAAAATGGTCCTAAATGGCCAAATGTGTTAAGTGACTGAATGACTCTGCGCAGTTGTACGTCCACATTGGTCGCAGCACATATGCATGTATATTAGACTGCATCACTTCCCATACAAAAAAAAAAATCGGTACTATTTTTCCACCGAAATTATAAAATCTATTATATTTTAAGACGTCCACCAAAATATTTCGGAAAAATATTAAGATCTAAATGAGCTGGACCGATTTTAAAATACCTCCAAAAATGGAGGTTTTTATGAATAAAAATAGTTTCTTAAAGATTTTTTTCGAAAAACTCCCCTCAAATGACAAAACGGTTCAAGCTTAAAATATTAACAAAAAAATATTAAAAAAAAAAATAAAAAAATAAAAAATTGAACGGAATCGTAATGATGAGATTTTTGATGCAGTTTTTTTTATCATTTTTCAAAGATTGGTATAAGAANTAACTGAACCTAAACTCTTCCGATTTAGACTTGAGAGGTGGCATTGGAAAGGCATTTTCTCACCCTTTTTATTTCTTGGCTAATAAACTCATTCAAAGGATGGAAGAGAATGATAGGATGAACGAACGTCATTCAAGGTTGAATTAAGATGTGTTGGTACGCGAAGAAAAAAGATGGGACACGAATGACGTTTTTTGGACAGAAATAAAAACAGTGTGAAAATACTTTTCTACTGAGATACCATAAGTTAAAATCAGAACATGTTTGGCCTAGTTATTCAAGTTTTTCGTAAATCAATCTTTGAAAAAAGTAAAAAAACAGCATCAAAAATCTTATTCTTACGTTTCCGTTGAAAAGATTTTAAAATATTTTTATGCAGATTTTTTAAGCTTAATCTAGTTTGTCACCTGAGGGGACTTTTTTCAAAAAGTCCTTTAAGAAACTATTTTTATTCATAAAAAACTTCATTTTTGGAGGTATTTTCAAAACGGTTCAGCTTGCTTAAATCTTAATATTTTTCCGAAATATTTTGGTGGACGTCTTAAATATAATAAGTTTTGTAATCCCGGCGGAAAAACTGCAACTTTTTTTGGTGATGCAGTCTAATGTACATATGTATTTATCCAATTGTGTTTATTTGTTGACTCGTGGTATACACATGTGTATGTAGTTGCATATGTACACTTCGTATACATACCCTGCAGGGAAACCGCGAACTAGTGAATAAAATTTTTATTTCCGTACCAGATCTTTATCGCCAAAAACGAACCAGTCCGATAGTAACTATGTAGATCCTCGTCAGTTCAAAATTAAGCGAAATGTGGTACTTTTAAAAAACTATTTTATTTCACTTTTTTCATTAGAAATCTATATCTATATAAAAGAGATGCAACGGGGGGCTTGTTTACTTTACATAGATATATGTTTGGTGGCTTTTTCCTTCAAATATGCTTCCATTATGCACTTCCCAGATGCTTTTTCATAGTTTGGAAATACAAAAAAAAAAAATTGGTGTTAACATTTTAATATCTTGCCACCTTCTGGACCAATAACAGCAAGCACTTCTGCAAATTTATCATTCAAACAAATTTAATGTCAAATTGAAAACACATTTCTTTGAAAATAATTTAAAATCGCAAACACACGGAAGAACCGAAAATATTGAAAAATCTTGATACTTTTTTCCTTCGTCTGTCGATTTGAGAACTTGGTCGGAACTATAGAATTTATGACTAGTTCGGAACTATCGAAAAAGGGATG
>NW_016199315.1:0-2638 GCF_001687245.7 Rhagoletis zephyria | reverse complement strand
AAACTAGTTTTCGCACGTAGGCTCCCTTTTCGTAGACCAGGTCACATATGTTGATATTCCACGCTATATCACTTAAATTAATATTCCTGATTTCGACATATAAAAGCTTATTTAAATTAAACTACTAACATATTTAAGGCAGATTTATGTCGCCAAATTAAATTAACAACTATCTAAACTTTTTAGGACGTTCTAGCAAAAGAAAAATCTAAAATAAATTGCATTACTACAAGACCAATGTAACTATTTCAACCGCCCGCACTTGCTAATCCTTTCATCGGACTTTTTTGCAGCTTTCGTTTTATGAATGTTCTGTGGTCAGACAAATGCAGCTGTTGCCAGAATTCTGTCTCGGCAGGGGCAAACTAACCCGTTCAATTTTGTGCCTATCTTTTTATGTATAAGCCAATGAACGGATAAGTCTGCATACACATCGTTGTATTTTCAAAACATGACCATAGTCATAAAATAGGATTTCCTAATTAAAGGCATAGCTGAACAATGTAGCACTGCCAATCGAATCTTTTTTTGCTCTTTTTTAATCACAACATATAAATAAATTAGCGAAATCCAATCACGAAACTAACAGGGATGGCAAACAACTGGTAACTTACACAGATGCATGTGTACACATTCGAACATGCGTATGTACATATATAATTTATAATTGTGAGAAAAAAGATTTGGGATTTGGAGCTGTACTGCAGGGTAGAATTAAAAAAAAAACTTAAGCAAGAAACTTGTCGGGTAAGGATGCAAAAAAGCCTACATTTTTTGTATGCTGAGTGTATGCTTTTAGGGCCAGACATAAAAAGGAAAACTATGCTAAATTTTTTTGAAAACAGCTGTTTAATGAAATATTCAAAACTTGTGCATAGCCTAGTACATACTTATACACAAACAGCCAAAATGAAAAAACGCTAAGTGTTTGAATTTTGCAGACAAGTATTAAGTGTCAACCGCCTGAGCTCGGACCGTAGGTCCATAGCAGACCTTTAACTATGTAGATACAACACTTAGTTTTAAATTAAAAGACCAAAAAATTAAGGTTACCCCATAAAGCTAACATTACAATCCGAATGTTTAAAATGCTTTTTCTTGAATCCATATTTCCGAATAAAGCAGTTATGACCTGTGACTACAGATTTATTTATGAGTTTATGTGTAATAGCCAGTGTAGTACCTTTAGAAGTATGGTTCCGGGTTTCGAAGTCAACATAAGTGGCGATAGTTTTTGATCGCCATTCNCCCGTCCTCCCTACTAATGCAGTATGCGCTGGGTCTCGGACCCGCTAAGTGAATAACCAGGAAACAATTCCTTGGATGAAACCCTCTTCGTTTGGTAATGACGAAGGCAAGGGAACAAATGTGCAAAGATGCCTCTGCCCGGCTGGTTGATATCCTCCCAAAGACAAAGGCTGACACCATGATGAAGCGAGTTGCGCAAATTCGCTGTATTTGTGGTGGGAGAGACTCCTTCGCCAAGTACAGTTACCCAGGTGGATGAGCATCCGAAAGCGAGATTCTTCAACATCTTGCTCATTTGCGCTCACGCCCCGAGGCATCCAAGGATCTCTTCTGCGAGTACCTGGGATACTTTCTCATCCCGATATAAAAATCGTGCTTTACGGATTTAATACGAGAGTGAGCAGGGAATGTATCTTTGGCCCCACCGTGGGATAAACCAGCAGCCACGACGAGATTTCCGACAACGGACCAAGACTGATCGACATCGCTGGAGCCAAAAACATGGTAGTGTGCAGTGCTAGCTTCCAGCATAGAAAGATCCATCAAGCTATGTGGCTGTTTACAGATCGAAAAATAAGAAACCAAAATGGCGATAGACGGTGAAGAAAATTCTCAACATCCTCAAAAAAAATTCTAAATGTCTACGGTCATTTTTGTTGACTTGAAACTTGCACTCGAAAGATTTCTAAAAATTCTGAATAAAAAAGTGGAAATTTTGATGAAATTTTTTGGAAATTTGATTAATTTTTGTCAACTTTGTGCAAGCTTTGAATCTTTTACTCATGTGGTTTCTGTTATAGGTCGAACTAAATTTTAAATGAAAATTATTAAAAATAAATAAATAAACATAAGTTGCGCTCAATATCATTTTAAATTTTGCTACTCTTTTATTGTTCGTAGCTGTTTGTATGTAGTTAGAAAATACCTATATGTATATACATATTTAAATACATATATATTTACTAATATACATATATACACTTTTGTACAAGTATTCATGGCCCACCCACTCAAATATTTATGAGCACTTTGGTATTTAGCAAAAAATGATCTATGATTTATTGGCAATACAATTGAATGAATTTTTTATTTTTTTGTTATTCCCCCATAGGTATGTAGAGATGCTTCGTTATTGTAATTGTACTACTTTTTAGGGTGTAAATAGAACTTATGGTTACCCATCGGGTGGTTTATTGCATATTATCACTCACATACATACATGTACCTATGTATGTACGTGTGAGTGGGTGAAGGCGAGTTTGGCAGTATATTGCTATTTTTATTGAATAACCAATAAATATACAACAATTTATCGCATTACATAGCAGCACAAAGCGAAACCAACAACAACAATCAACCCGCATAACCAATAAAAAATTTATTATAACAA
>NW_016199313.1:2517-2639 GCF_001687245.7 Rhagoletis zephyria | reverse complement strand
CAAAAATGAAAATAGTGGAAAAAAGCAAACGATAATTTACAAGGCGTGCCACAGTGGTTCGGATAGCAGATCTAGCTGGACGAAAGTCCACATTTTTTTGATTTTAAAATACTTAATGGTAC
>NW_016199313.1:275-2363 GCF_001687245.7 Rhagoletis zephyria | reverse complement strand
GACCATTAATATTACCTAATAACCACTCAGGGGACCTCTGACTTTTCAAATGACACCTCATTAGTGGAATGGCTTACATAGAAAAATAGAAAAAGGGAGACCAACAAAAGAACGCCTTAGAGAAATAATATATAAGATGATAGACTAATATATATTACAGGCGATGCCGCACAGTGGTTCGGATAACAGATCTAGCGGGACGAAAGTCAAAATTTTTTTGATTTTAAAATACTTAATGGTACTTGGAATACATTCCTGACAATACTTTCAAATAGAAATTGCATTTATTAAAGTATTAACATATGAAAACAAACAAAAAAAGGTAAGTTAACGCCGCCTATTTAAGAACTCTATTTTAAAAGCTGAAAGTTAATTTAAAAGACTGCTAATTGCACTCACAAATATTTGCATAATTGCAAATTGACTTTATAATCAAAAAATTACACTTATTCCGCTATAGATTCAGGGGTCATAACGCAATTTATGACCACATTGGTATAAGCAAATTTATTCTGAAAAATCGTCGTTTTGATTAATTAAAAAAATTAATTAAAGAGTAGGAAAAGTAAAGGCCGCCGAAGGCCGTTATAAAACCACTTGCATATTATTCTTTACACCTTCGCAAATGCAGAGGGTAAGTTCGATAACCAAGTCTAACCAATTGGCTTAGATATTTACATTTTAGTGACGGTATGTCAAATCTCAAAATTCAAAAGTAATTATTAACAGGAATGTATCTGAATATAAATATAAGATCAGTGGCGGATCCACGGGGAAGAGGGGGCGAGGGGTTGTGTGTTAAAACAGAAAAATACTTGGAGTTATAAAACCTTTGGTTATGTAAGAGTTAAAAAAATATTACCTCGCGAATTTTCTGCTTTCTGAAATTAAACAAGTAAGAAAGTATAAGTTCGGGCGGAGCCGAACATTAAATACCCGGCGCGAGTATTAAATATATGTTTTTTCACCTTTCCGAAACCTACCGCTACATGGTAAGCCGGTGTGTATCAATTTTGAGTAAATTAGCGTCCTTAAATTTCGAAATATTGCAGTTTCAAGCATTTCTGAAATTTGCCGTTATATTAAAAGCGGCCGTAATTTTGGTCCGATTTCAATAATTTTCAAAGTTTTTCTTTTATGTGGCAAGCCCAATAACCATACCGAGTTTGGTACAAATTGGTAGAACGGTTACCGAGATACATATATGTGATCATAAATGGGCGGTGCCACGCCCTTTTTCCAAAATTTTATCATAAACGTATTTCTTGGTGAAGAATTGTTTGCAATCATCAATTTTGAATAAATTAGCTGTAATGTTTACTGATTTATCGAAGATTTTGTATTTCTCTAAATTACCGTTATATATCCCATATAGGCGTGGTTATGGTCCGCTTTTAAAAATTTTCGGCCATTTAGTATGCTGTACCAAGGCCAACAACTGTGCCAAGTTTGGAAGAAATTGGTGCAGCTGTTACCAAGATATACACATGTAACCATAAGTGGGCGTGGCTACGCCCATTTTCCAAAAATTTATAATATTCTTATTTTTCGTCTAAAAATTATTGTAAATATCAATTTTGAGTGAATAATCTTCAGTAGTTACTAAAATATCGCAGTTTTCGTATTTCTGAAAATTACCGTTATATGGGAAGTAGGCGTGGTTATTGAGCGATTTTAAAAATTTTCGGCCATTTGGTATGTTATGCGAAGGCCAACAACTGTGCCAAGTTTGGAAGAAATTGGTGCAGCGGTTACCAAGATATACACATGTAACCATAAGTGGGCGTGGCTACGCCCATTTTCCAAAGATTTATAATATTCTTATTATACGTCTGAAAATTGTTATAAATATCGATTTTAAGTGAATAATCTTCAGTAGTTACTAAAATATCGCAGTTTTCGTATTACCGAAAATTACCGTTATATGGGATGTGGGCGTGGTTATTGTCCGATTTTTAAAATTTTCGGCCATTTAGTTTGCTGTATCAAGGCCAACGACTGTGCCAAGTTTGGAAAAAATTGGTACAGCGGTTACCAAGATATACACATGTAACCATAAGTGGGCGTGGCTACGCCCATTTTCCAAAA
>NW_016199313.1:0-239 GCF_001687245.7 Rhagoletis zephyria | reverse complement strand
TTATTGTAAATATCAATTTTGAGTGAATTATCTTCAGTAGTTACTAAAATATCGCAGTTTTCGTATTTCTGGAAATTACCGTTATATGGGAAGTGGGCGTGGTTGAAGTCCGATTTCGCCCATTTTCAACACCAACCTACCTTGGATTAGCGGAAACCTACATACTAAATTTCGTTGAGATATCAATTTTTGTCAATTTTTGCTCGAGTTATCGTGTACACGGACGGACGGACAGACGG
>NW_016199312.1:0-2639 GCF_001687245.7 Rhagoletis zephyria | reverse complement strand
AGAAGGATTTTGAATATGGATATTTCCAATCAGGCGTTACATGACGCTCGTATGACAAAATGTTAATAAATAAAATTAAAAGTCAAAATTTCAAAAAGGATTTGCATGGCAATTAAATGTCACCTTATTCAGAAAAAAATTACAATTGTTGGTAGTAGCGATTTAAAGATATACGAGCTGGCGTAACGTTACAAAAAACAGGAGTGGATTTTGACTTGGGTTATAAAATTGCAAAGCTTTGCGAATTTGGCAAGACCTTTTGTATAAAGGTTTTTGTATTAATATTGGAAATGTTTAAGGTTGATTTTCCAAGTTTTTATATGTAGAAATCTTTTCCAATAATTCAAATGGTTAAAATAAATCTGGGTGACTTTTTAACAAAATCACAAGATTCTGATCAAACTTGACTTCGAAAACGAAATTTTCTTCGAAGTTTTCCTCCATGTAAAATGACAATTTATTTGCTTTATCTATTTATATAGACCCCCGCTATAAGCACAAAATTTTCAAACCACTCATAGAAGAAGGGTTTAAAAATGAGATGCAAAAAACTAAAAACGAAAAACACTGACGGCGTTATAGTTTCTCAAAATTTCGAAACAGCCAAAAGAATGAAAATGAGGAAATATTCTAAAAGGGGTGTGGAAAAATCTGAAACATTTGGTTCGGTTAGTAATTAATGTTTAAAGAGAGATCTTGCCATGATGCTATAGTCATCAAGTGAAAAAAATAAATATAACTGAAAGTCCTCTTCACTGGTGCGGCATCAATCGAAACGAATTTAAAAGTTTGTCAAGTTTCATACGCAGATATTTGTCACCTCCATCAGCAGTGTTCCGAGTGAGCAGTTACTTAGTGGTATTTACGGCGCTTTAAGAACCGTCTGAAAAGGCAGCACAATTACCTGTTATTAAATATAATGCTTCAATTTTTAAACGCAAGTACTAAATAAAATCACATGATTACTAATTTTTGCATTTACTTATTTACCCAAATCTTAAAAATACTTAACATCCCTATCCGCGGATGTCTAAGATCCTACATTCGCAACGTCCCTAGTATGTACCATTAGGGGTACGATCGGAGCGCAAGATATCAATAGAGATATTGTCAGGGACACCAGTAGGTGCGTCATTGGATGTATAATTATTTATTTATTTATCACAGTTTTCAGTGTACAGAAGGTTTTCTTACCGACTAATTCTCTTAGTTATATAAATAAAAAAGATCGAGCCTAAATTGTATAAAATGAACACTAAAATCAACAACACTACAGTAGCTATTGCATAATCGGGCACATCGGACGAGAAGTTCTTTAAATGCATAATTAATCTTATTGGTTAAGTGAGTGAATAAGCGATTAGTCCTTAAATTATGAGGAGAAAAATGACTTTGAAACTGATTAGATAGCTCATTACAGTTGATATTGCGCTTGATGATGTTATATAATATACCGGCCACTCGATCTTATAAAATACCATTTTTGTAAAAACCTTTTGGACTTTTTCAATTTTCTTTGCGTGAACCTCATAGTAAGGATTCCATACTAGGGAGCAATATTCAAGCCGATATCTGACTAAGGCAACGTAGAGCGGCTTCAAAGTTTGAGGGTCTTTAGAATCGGTCGAATTTCTTCTGATGAAACCGATCATTGCGAATGCTTTAGACACAATGTAGTCAATATGTCGTAGTACGAGTAGTTACCTGACTTATAATTTCCCAGAAAACTTTTCGTAACTAAAACCAATTGATTAGTTAATTTTTTACGAATTTGGCTTATTTTTATTTAGTCAAAGCTGATTTAAATTGATATCTGCACTGTAATAGACATTCCAGGTCTGAACTGCTCTTGCGCTTTAAAGTGCCGATGATGATTTTATTCCTATTCCTTTTTGCCACCAACTAACTGACATTATTTTACAACATTTAGCACTAAATAACAAGTAACCGCTATCTCAATCTGCCCACTGTTATAGCATATAATCTTAACACGATCTACTTTTAATTACTCTCATGTTTACATATGTACATATGTATGTACGTCAGACCATCTGTGTCTAAATAATTTATTTTTTTTTGTATCAACATTTAATAAAAATTTGTACGAGTAAATTACTTTCCAACGCCATTTAAGATGTCATAATAAGTGTAATTCAATTAAATACGTCTGGTTATAATCAACAAAACATTCATTTGTATGCTCATATTACTAAATATACCCAGAATTACTTTTTTAAATGCGTAATTGTAAGCTTTTCTATTTTTTCACTCATTCTAAGTTAAGCACGAGATACGTTATCAGTCTAAGCGTATTCAATTGTTATTTGCATTAAAGATAATAGGCTCTTAAAAGTCTGTTAAAACGTCAATGTTTTTATTTCAATTACTTAAAAATTCGTATTTATATAAACTAGTAGTATATTACTTGTGCATACATCCATGTGTATTTACGTTTCAATCTATGTATGTATGTACATGTTTGCATACCTGACAGCAAGTGAAATTAAAGGAGTTAAAAAATAGTTATGTATGTACTTTTCTGTACTTTTAATCTATGGAAGTGAGCTTTGTAATATTCATTTTTACATACATGTCAGGATCCTACCGCCTAATTTCCTTCCTTTTTATGAGAAATATTT
>NW_016199311.1:0-2639 GCF_001687245.7 Rhagoletis zephyria | reverse complement strand
ATTTCGGAAGTGAGTTGGCTGAAAAAGTCCTGGCCAGTATATTTTTGATAAAATATTCAAAAATTATATTTTTTCTAATTTTTCACTCATTTGTTAAATGAACAAATTACATATATACTAATCGAAAGCATAAAGCCTATAGAATGTGTTAAACAGATGAGTATTACTTACCTGTTCATATCTACCAGCCCGATAGGTAAGCCAGGAAAAAATAGACAACCCAACGTTTTCACATTATATAGGCTGCATACTTTCGATTGGTATATAATTTGTACATTAAANCACATTATATAGGCTGCATACTTTCGATTGGTATATAATTTGTACATTAAAGAAATGAGTGCAAGATTAAAAAAAAAATTGTTGGAATATTTAATTTAAAATATTTGGGTCAGGATTTTTTCAGCCAACCCACTCGCGAAACATTTACTAACACGTTAAATTTCATACAAAATAGATTTCATTCATTAAACAAATGGGTGAAGCTGCGTAATAGAAGTTCACAAAGAATGATTTATTTTCATTTGACACTTCTAGTAGGCGTATATCGTTACTTTAAAATATAGGAAGGCGCTAACTCAATCAAATTTAGCTCTCTTTGTAGCCGACTATATCGATGGCNAATAGATTTCATTTATTAAACAAATGGGTGAAGCTGGGTTATAGAAGCTCACAAAGAATGATTTATTTTCATTTGGCACTTCCAGAGGCGTATATCATTACTTTAAAATATAGGAAGGCGCTAACTCAATCAAATTTAGCTCTCTTTGTAGCCGACTATATCGATGGCCGTGTGGAAGATCGACCTATCTCGGCAGCCAGTTCGAAAACTCCCTATCTCAGAAAATTTTTCAACAACGCCCAATTTCTGAATTTGGTTCGTTAAGGCGTTCTATTTTAAAATTTGATTGAAAAAGACCCTATCTCAGAATTCGGTTCAAAAACGCCCTATCCTAGCACATTTTCAATAGGAGTATTCTCGAAATCTTGCAAAGTGTTTGCACGTAGCACAGATTGCATAACTTGCAAATACACAACAACAAAATACATGGGAAACATCATTTCCTATCGCTGCAAAATGTGCAACGTCGAAACCCATGTATATATTTTGCAAAAAAGCATAGCAAAATAAATGCGACCCTTTGCTAGTTGTTTTGTTGTTGTCATTGCTACATATTTCTCTCATTCCTCTAATTTCGCTCAATTCATTTTTTTTTTGCTGTATCTTGGTATTGTATTTGATACAGAACTTCGCTGTTCTCTACCAATGCATGCTACTATTTTGCGATGAGGGGCTCTCGTACTCTTCGAAATTTGGAATAGTATTTTTGCATTTGATATATTCCATGCTACGTGCAAGACTTCGGGAATATCCCTAATGTATTTTCGTTTGGGATAAGGCGTTTTTGAAATGAATTCTGAGATAGGGCGTTCTTCCACCAAATTCACAGATAGGGTGTTTTCCAATAAAATTCTGAAATAGGGCGTTCTCAATCAAATTCTGAGGTAGGGCATTCTTGAAAAGTTTTCTGAGATAGTCCGTCTTCGAAGTGGCTGCCGAGATAAGTCGATCTTCCACTCAGCCATCGATATGTAGTGTTAAAAAAAGAAAAATAAACCGATTCCTCTAATACGATTTCGAATATCTATTATTTATTTGATATTACCGTCGCAGTTCAAAAGGGAGAACTATCAAAATCACTTCTACTTTGTTGGATATATTTACTATATATTTAAAAAACGCATTTTACAAACAAACATATTTTAAGATAATAGAAACCATTAAACTAAAATTCATGTTCAAGATAAGCTGAAAATTAAAAGTTGCGTTAGCAAAATAAATACATTGATCTCTAGTAAGTCTTCAACTAAGTACTTTGTAAATTCCCTTATCTCTTATTCACATTGAAGTAAAGTTTTAGGCACAACATAACACCTGTATCGACCTGCTTCAGGTATTGGTTTCTTTTTGACCCATTCATCAACTTCTGTATAGTAAGCTGACACGGACTCTGAGTTCCAGCCTCCGACAGCCCACAGTTGATCACTTACAAAGACGCAACCAATATATGGACGTCCAATGTTCAAAGAGCACATCTGTGAAAAGTAAGAATAAATTGTGTTTCGGTGTTTTTAAATCTTTTGGTGTAACTATTTCAACCAACCTTTGTCCATTTGTCACTTTCAGGGTGATAACGCTCGACTGTTTCATTTTCCCCACGGCCACCTAAAACATATATGCATCCATTGTGTACGGCTACCTAAAATGTATCGTAAGCGACAAAAGGTAAATTTTACAGGAGAGGTTTTTTTAATTCTACGTATTGAATGATAACTTTCTAATGGGACTATTTATTTTTTGCATACCTTATTTTCTCATTCAATTCTCTACAAACTACTACGACCACATTGGCGCTACTATTTGGTATTTTTTCACGTCTTTTTTTTAAAGAATGAGAAAAAAGTAAAATTTAATCCTTGACTAGAATACGTTCAGTGCCAAAATCTTAATATTAGGGAGATTTTTGGCAAATTTCGAAATCTGTTGTTATATTCCTCGATTCGTCGCGCGTTTTAAACCTAGCTATTGGAGAAAAAAATTGCTAAACGAAAACTTTTAATCAAATACTGAAATTTTA
>NW_016199310.1:0-2639 GCF_001687245.7 Rhagoletis zephyria | reverse complement strand
TCGAAGAGGGGCTCAATGGTCGTGAGTTGAGGCACGCCTCAATCCGACAAAAAGGGTATTTAACTCTTCGAATGTATACTTATGAACCGATGCAATCTTTTTGAAGTGGGTTTTAAAGCTCTTCACCCCCGCCTCCCATAAGCCGCCCATATGAGGAGCCGCGGCGGGTATGAAATGCCATGTGAGCATTTGATAGTTGTATTTTGAAACTGTTTTTTCACGCGAATCTGCTAAAAATGACTTAAATTCAGATCTTAGAGATCGTGAAGCTCCGACGAAGTTTGTCCCATTGTCGGAATATATGTTTTTCGGGCATCCTCTTCTGGCTACAAACCTGGCAAATGCGGCTAAAAATGATGGAGTGCTGAGGTCACTAGTTGCTTCCAAATGGATCGCTTTTGTCGAAAAACAGACAAACAGACAAACGTATCCTTTGGACATTCGACAACCTCGGCCGCTATAACTCTTGACGTCAAAGGGTCCTGAAAAATCTACACCTTTATTCGTAAACGCGCGCGAAAATGTGGTTCTCTCCTGAGGCAGAATTCCCATAAGTTGGGTTTGCGTACGTTTTTTGTATATCGTACAGACTTTGCAATTATGGATTGTGGATTTGATCAGATTTTTAACTCTGGGGATCCAATACTGAGTTCGGATAAGGCGAAGCATGAGTTGATTTTCCCCATGCAAAGAGACTTGGTGAATAAAAGACACTATTAGACGGGACAACCTGCAGTTATAAGGAATAATTATTGGATGCCGCTCGTTATACTCTAAGTCTTGAGACGCTCCAAGATGCCCACCAGCCATAATAATGCCATCTTTATCCATGAACGGATTAAGCGGTAGGAGTTCACTCTTGGAGTCGATGGAGTTGCCTGCTTTCAATTTCCCGTATTCTTCACTGTAATAGTTCTGTTGATAGATTCTCATCAAGCGTTGTGTCGTTGCTTTAATTTCATCGGATGAAATTAAGCGTGACTTTTCTTGAAATGAAGTTTTCGTATTTCGATGAGTTCTTTGAGAGAATCTCATAACATATGATAATACTCTCAAAGCTCTCGGAAAATCTGAAAAACGGTCAAGAATATCGGTATAATTTACTTTGGTTGTATAAACGTGCGTTCTTTTTTCCTCAGCTACTGTGCTGTAGTCTGTTTCCTGTGTGGGCCATTTAGGATTATCTTCTTGTAACCAAGAAGGTCTCTGCCACCACAGCGAATTGTTGACCAATTCAAATGCTGGAAGTCCTCTGCTCGCTAAGTCTGCTGGATTTGATGCCGATTCCACATGCAGCCAATTCCTGTTTCCGACTTTCTCTACAATTTTTGTGATTCTATGGGCAACGAAAGTTGACCATGAACACGGAGGCTTGCGAATCCAAGCGAGAACAATTGTGGAATCGGTCCACAGATGTATGTTGATATGCCCTAAGTTGAGATTGTTGATTATTGAATCAACTATTTCCGCCAATAGTACCGCTCCGC
This sequence comes from Rhagoletis zephyria, assembly GCF_001687245.7. Classification (NCBI taxonomy): domain Eukaryota; kingdom Metazoa; phylum Arthropoda; class Insecta; order Diptera; family Tephritidae; genus Rhagoletis; species Rhagoletis zephyria. The sequence goes on along the minus strand of NW_016199310.1, from coordinate 1,152 downwards.
AAAGTTCCAGTCGGGGTAGCGATATGGTTTTAACAGGAGCAACTCTGGTTTTTGCCAAAAGCAGGTTAATAAAAACTTTGCTATCTCTTTTGACACGCATATACACAGAGGCGGCATATGCTTTCTCCGACGCGTCACAGAATCCGTGTATTTGTATTTCATCCGTTGGAGAAAAGTATACCCATCGCGGTATACGAATATTATCAATCTCGTTATAATGTTGGGTGAAATTCTGCCATCGGTCTAGAGTGGTCGAAGACACCGTCTCATCCCAATCTGTGCCTTCTAGCCAAATATTTTGCATAAGGATTTTGGCTACGATTATGATAGGCGCAAGCCACCCCAGCGGATCGAAGAATTTAGCAATGGCAGATAGTATCGCTCTTTTCGTAACAGTATAGCTTTTCTCCAATGGCCTTGCTATAAAATAGAAAAGATCCGTATGGGCATTCCATCTTATTCCAAGAGCCTTGACTGCGCTGGTATCTTCAAATGCCAAAAAATCTTCACTAAGTAGATCTGCTTTTGGTATGCCATTAAGTATTTGCTCGCTATTGGCTGTCCACTTTCGAAGTGGAAAACCGGCGGATTGCAACACTTCCGATATCTCATCTCTGGCTTTTATTGCTGAATCGATAGTGTGTCCACCAGATAATACATCGTCGACATACATGCATTTTCGCAGTATGTTAGATGCTATTGGATGGGAGCTTTGCACATCGTCAACTAATTGTAGAAGTGTCCTTATAGCCAGATAAGGAGCACAGTTGATGCCGAACGTGACAGTCTTTAATTCGTACAGACTGATCGGGTCGTTCGGGTTAGTGCGAAAAATTATCCTCTGATACTTAGTATGGTTGTTATGTACCAGAATTTGCCTATACATCTTCTCGATGTCACTGTTGAACACATATCTGTATANGAAGTACTGGTCCTGGGAAAAGTACGTCATTTAGGCTGTTGCCATTCGCCGTTGGGCTTGAGGCATTGAACACCACGCGTACTTTTGTTGAAGTACTTTCTGCCTTTATAACAGCGTGGTGCGGCAGAAAATAATTATCAGACGAGTCTGCGGGTCTGGGATTTGTTATTCTCGACATATACCCAAGCGTTTCATATTCCGCTAGAACCCTATTGTATTCCATTTGCAGG
>NW_016199309.1:0-2639 GCF_001687245.7 Rhagoletis zephyria | reverse complement strand
TTTTTGTCGACATTTTTATGCAACCTATCTTTTCTTCCTGCCCACCGTGTGGTGGCTACCAGAGCCTAAATTAAAAAAAAAATATATATATATAACAGTTCAATCAGTTCAAGCCCCATTTAACGAATTGAAGTCAAGGTTTTTGCTTGACAGCCCACAAAAAATCGGTATGTACGACGGCAGTTTCATAAATTAAGTCCCGTCAACTTCCATCTGTTAGCGAACCCGCTGGAGGAAAGATGTTAGAAATGATTGTAACTGGAAAAAAGACTCATTGACGAAACGTTGTTACTGCGAAGTGACCAGGACCAACCTTCCGCTCTTCTACGAAATCACAGTCAGTGGTAAGGCCATCATGAGGAGTGTCTCGAAATCGAGTCAGAGCTTTATGAAAACGTGTTTGAAAATCTTTCGCTGGAGACCTCCTAAGTAGGTGATCCCTGCTGACGAGGTACCTAGAAGAACCAGGGCCCTCTTTGCCTACCGAAGATTACAATGGAGACCGACAAAGTGGTGCGTCTCCAACAGCAACAAAGCCAGGAAATCCGCATAAGTAAAAAGCTGTTATTCGTAGTGAGAACAGCAAATCTTAAAATATTCGGTTCAAACGCGCAAATTCCCGAAGCTGATGTAGAGGAGATCTAAGTAAGTCTTTTTATGTTCCATCTTGTGCTAACCGCTTATAATCGTCATCCAGTTGGAGCTGATAATGGACACAACTGCCAGATATTGTCAGCATACTTAGCACAGGATAGACCGTCTTCGCCATAAGAAGTCGACTGGCAGGAACTAGTCAATTTAAAGCTCAATCTAAATTCAGGTCTTTTAATAAAGGTAACATCCTATTTAATCTTTTCTAGAACTTCTGAGCTCTGTGGCTAAGCATAATTCATTTAACGTTATTACCCAAGGGGGCTTAAAGACCATCCCACCCGAAGATGAGATCCTCTCAGATCAACATCTTATACTTTTTGAGTTGAATATCCCAGCGAAAGTGTTTGCTATATATTCTCAGCTGTTTGAATACGGCCTTCGGCAAGACCTTTACGAAAGCAGGCCCGTAACATAAGGTTAAGAAAGCACGCACCACTTGGTGAGATGATGAACAAACAGGAATATACAAAATTTGGAAAGTAGGCAAGAAAGTTGATTAAATAATGTTATAAAGTATGGTCTCGCACTATCTTAAAGCTCAGAAAAATCCTCGTAAAAGGACACTCTTAGCGAACCAGTATTATGAGATTATACGCTTTGTGGCCCGAGTCGGCCGGAAAGTTATTAGACATCCTCCTGAAAACACACTTCTCAGTGACTAGGGTCGAAGAAAATTAGACTCCTACTCTAAATACTGCGATAACCCTCTTTTAGAGGTAACAAAAATACATTTTTGATTGTTCAGTTTCTCTCCCTCTCCGGCTCTGGATCGTGGAACCAATTATGTTTTTAGTACCGGTAATTCAGCTGCTAAATACAGCACAATCAAATTGTGGGCTTAAGGGTATTGGAGAAAGGGGACGTTCGGGCAGAGTGTCATCCTGGATTGATATAAATGAGATGCCCACCAACTTTGTCACAAGTACCTAAAAAAAAAAAATTAACTGCAGTTAATCCGGATTAAGTCCGAGTTAATCCGGATTAACGCTGCCGTCTGTTGGAGTGGTGGAGAGAAAAATGCAAGGTAGCTGCAAGGATTTCCATAGACCAACTCCATTTGAAGGTATCACTTTGGCTAGCGGACCACGTAAGTGTTTTTTAGGCGTAAATGTTTGCAGATAAGGAGACGGAAAGGTTTTCCATTCCTCATTCAGATTATTCTCCCGATATAGTCGCAACCGTATATTTGCTGTTTCCAAATCTAAAGAAGAGACTTGGTGGTAAGAAAGGAATGAATGAAGGGGACCTTGAGAAAACCTATTATTTGGAAGTGAAAAATTAAATAATATACATTTTTTTTAAGGTACTAGTATATTAACATTTTAAACGCTAATTTGAAATCCTTTTGATATCAATTAACAGCCCTATTCCCAAGGGATGGAAAAACCAGAGACCCAAAGTATTAATTATTTCGTGGTAGAGTTTAAAAAAAGTCATCCAAATTTTTGGTAAGAATTATAAAAGTCATCGATAGCTATTATTTTAAGACTTATATGATAAAACTCTTTTCCTAATAATTATCAACGAGATAAATATTTTTAAGTCTTCAAAGACTTTTATTTTGAGACTTTTATTATAAAAGTATTTTCATAATAATTATGAGTGCGAAAATATTGTTTAAGTATTAAAGGACGGTCGTTGTTCAGGACTATTTCGGGATTAGTTCCGGACCATTTCGGGATTAGCTCGGGGCTAGTTGGAGGCCAGTTCGGGACTAGTTGGGGTTCAGTTCGGAATTAGTACTCCACAAATAGTCCCGAACGGGTTCCAAGCTAGCCCCGAGCTGGACTCCAACTAATCCCGAAATGGTTCTGAAGAAGCCTCGTCTTTTAAGACTTAAAAATTTTTTTCGCGCTCATATTTATTATGTAACGACTTTTATAATAAAAGTCTCAAAATAAAACTCTTTTAGGACTTAAAAATATTTATCTCAATGATAATTACTAGTGTTCGCCCAGCGGTTGAAATTCAACCGATAAAATTAA